>NC_045155.1:23077004-23094504 GCF_900700415.2 Clupea harengus | reverse complement strand
TAAAACTGCGTAATTAATTACTACAAACATGCTGACGTCTCACACACACACACACACACACACACACACACAGAGATGGGTCCTACCTTTCCAAAAATAGGCAGATCTACTGAACCCCAGGTATCTGCTCCCCAGTGTACAAGTCCAGAGGCAAAGTCTGCAGTGAGGACGCCTGCCACTGTAACACACACACACACGTTAACCCTCAGGCACATGTAGACGTACACAGTCGCATGTTTTAATAGTCACACACACACACACACACACACACAGCCTATTAATATTTCAGTATTCTGATGAGTTCCAGATTGTTTAAAAATAAGACTAGTCTGACTGATGGGGGAATTCTGAAGGCTGAACTCAGGAGAGTGTTACTGCTGTCATTAAATAACTCAGGAGAGTGTTAGTGTTAGTGCTGTCATTAAATAACTCAGGAGAGTGTTAGTGCTGTCATTAAATAACTCAGGAGAGTGTTAGTGTTAGTGCTGTCATTAAATAACTCAGGAGTGTGTTAGTGTTACTGCTGTCATTAAATAACTCAGGAGTGTGTTAGTGTTACTGCTGTCATTAAATAACTCAGGAGTGTGTTAGTGTTAGTGCTGTCATTAAATAACTCAGGGGAGTGTTAGTGTTAGTGCTGTCATTAAATAACTCAGGAGTGTGTTAGTGTTACTGCTGTCATTAAATAACTCAGGAGTGTGTTAGTGTTAGTGCTGTCATTAAATAACTCAGGAGTGTGTTAGTGTTAGTGCTGTCATTAAATAACTCAGGGGAGTGTTACTGCTGTCATTAAATAACTCAGGAGAGTGTTAGTGTTAGTGCTGTCATTAAATAACTCAGGAGTGTGTTAGTGTTAGTGCTGTCATTAAATAACTCAGGGGAGTGTTAGTGCTGTCATTAAATAACTCATGAGAGTGTTAGTGCTGTCATTAAATAACTCAGGAGAGTGTTAGTATTAGTGATGTCATTAAATAACTCAGGAGAGTGTTAGTGCTGTCATTAAATAACTCAGGAGAGTGTTAGTGTTGTCATTAAATAACTCAGGAGAGTGTTAGTGTTAGTGCTGTCATTAAATAACTCAGGAGAGTGTTAGTGCTGTCATTAAATAACTCAGGAGAGTGTTAGTGTTGTCATTAAATAACTCAGGAGAGTGTTAGTGTTAGTGCTGTCATTAAATAACTGAGGAGAGTGTTAGTGCTGTCATTAAATAACTCAGGAGAGTGTTAGTGTTACTGCTGTCATTAAATAACTCATAACTCTGATTTATAAATGTCTACATTATTAACGCCAGTGTGTTCAGACCCCTCCCTAGATGGTCACTCTGATATCTAGAACCCCTCCCTCTCACGAGTGAGTGAGTGTGTGTGTGTGTGTGTGTGTGTTTACAGTTCACCTTCTCATCACTCCAGTGAGGTTTTGAAAATCACCCAGCTATGGCTGTCTAACTGGTTTGTTGTGTGTTTGTTGTGTGTGTGTGAACTCGAGATACATTCTTCTCTTCTCTGAGTATTTCTCCATGGCGACAAGCCAAACAGCCCTCAGAGCTTCTGACTACAGGTTCTATAGAGGACACACACACACACACACACACACACACACACACACACACACACACACACACACACACACACACACACACACACAGTACCCACCACAGGCCAGCAGGATGGACCAGAGGTGGCTGAGGTGGAAGTTGGAGAGGAGGTGGACGAGGTTGAAGGCCATGAGGGAGAAACAGAGGAGCACGCTGATCCACTCCTGACACCGCTTACCTACACACACACACACACACACACACACACACACACAGACACAGACACAGACACAGACACAGACACAGACACAGACACACACACAGACACAGACACACACAGACACACACACACACACACACACACACACACACACACACAAAGAAAAAAAGGGTTAACATGATTATATGTAGAGTTACACAAATGTTGATGACATGCACTTTGGTAAATGTTGTTCAGGATTCTTTTATCTGGTCATTTATAAACCCTATAACCCTTTATAAACCCAATAACCCTTTATAAACCCTATAACCCTTTATAAACCCTATTACCCTTTATAAACCCTATAACCCTATAACCCTTTATAAACCCTATAACCCTTTATAAACCCTATTACCCTTTATAAACCATATAACCCTATAACCCTTTATAAACCTTATTACCCTTTATAAACCCTATTACCCTATTACCCTTTATAAACCCTATTACCCTTTATAAACCCTATAACCATATAACCCTTTATAAACCCTATTACCCTTTATAAACCATATAACCCTTTATAAACCCTATTACCCTTTATAAACCCTATTACCCTATATAAACCCTATAACCCTTTATAAACCCTATTACCCTTTATAAATCCTATAACCCTTTATAAACCCTAACCCTTCCCCCCTAGGCCGTCCTAATGACTCTGTATTTTGTAAGCCACTTTTTCTTACTAAATTGATCTGCATTGAACAAACAGCGACACAGATTGAGTGGGGGTCCGAAGTTTGCATCTGAAAACTTGTTTTGCTCCAAACTTGTCTGTGGCTTTCAGTAACAAAAAGAGTTGGAGGCCAATGATCAATAATCAATAATTGCATGTCTCAGTTCAGCTTCAGTCCGACAGGAGGCCACAAACTCACAGATATTGATTAGATCTGATTAGATATCATTAAAGATCAATCCACCTCTAAGCTCTCTTCCTCCATGTGACTCACCAGTACTTGGTTTCTCTTAACCCTAACTTATGTGTGTGTGTGTTACTGTGTGTGTGTGTGTGAGTGTGTGTGTGTGTGTGTGTGTTAGTGATGAGTGTGTGTGTGTGTGTGTGTTAGTAATGAGTGTGTGTGTGTGTTAGTGATGAGTGTGTGTGTGTGTGTGTGTGTTAGTGATGAGTGTGTGTGTTAGTGATGTGTGTGTGTGTGTTAGTAATGAGTGTGTGTGTGTGTGTGTGTGAGTGATGAGTGTGTGTGTGTGTGTGTTAGTAATGAGTGTGTGTGTGTTAGTGATGAGTGTGTGTGTGTGTGTGTGTGTGTTAGTGATGAGTGTGTGTGTTAGTGATGTGTGTGTGTGTGTTAGTAATGAGTGTGTGTGTGTGTGTGTGTGAGTGATGAGTGTGTGTGTGTGTGTGTGTGTTAGTGATGAGTGTGTGTGTGTGTGTGTGTGTGTTAGTGATGAGTGTGTGTGTGTGTGTGTGTGTGTGTGTGTTAGTGATGAGTGTGTGTGTGTGTCCTCCTAACCCTAACTTGTGTGTGTGTTACTGAGTGTGTGTTAGTGATGAGTGTGTGCGTTAGTGATGAGAGTGTGTGTGTGTCTCCTATTAACCCTAACTTATGTGTGTGTGTATGTGTGTGTGTGTGTGTCCTCCTAACCCTAACTTGTGTGTGTGGAAAGGGAAGCACCAGATGGCAACTCTCAACGAGTCCCATGACGAGGCTTGTGACATTCGTTACAACACCACGGTCTCTACCTCGTCTGTCTGCTCTGTCTGTCTGTGTGTGTGTTAGGTGGTGGTATCTGTTCAACTTTGTAATTTAAAATGGGACAACCTTGATTTTTTCAAGTTGAGGTAATTATGTTATTTCTAACGATAAACCAGTTGTTGCCAGCGAAATTAGCTGCACATTTTGTCAAAACCATAGTATAAAAGTTTGTTAAACTCCGGTTGCCTACTAAATCAGTGCAACCAATAACATGATGTAATACTGGCGTAAGAACATTATTAATCAATCAGATGCAGCCACATTGACACCCGTTTCACCCATTACTCAGCTGTTGTTAATATTGACATATTTCACTGCTGCCGCGACAGCTCCAACCCATTGAAACGGAGACATGTTGTAAGTAATAATTTGATCAGTATAAGGCCGTTTTAAAACATATTTGTTTTCTAAACCGTCTTTTTCATACGTGAGTGATGGTGTAAATAGTTTTAGTTCGCTAACGAGCCGTAGTTTGTACTATATAGCCTTGCTTACTGTTAGCTATGCTATTTGTTAATACCTCATTTACCTTGTCTCTGTCAAGTTTAATCAACGTTATTCACCTTGTATGGAGTCGATGGTAGACTTATAAACCACGCAACACAAAACGTTAAAGTCTAAGAAATATTAAATCATCAAGGGGGAAAAGGAAAGGTAAGGGGAAAATGTGGATTTCCTGAGCACTGGGACCAGAGCCACAAGGCAAAGGTCGTTTAGTACACAAAGAGCCACCCCTCCCTGGCAGTACTGCCATACCAGGGTAATGCCAAGGGGTGAGATCTCTCCCTAGGCCTCTTCTAAGGTGTTATTATCACAATGTGTGCACTTGCACAGGTTGGTACATGGCAGCTCATACACTTTGTACATTTTCCCCTGACAGTTTTTTTTTTTTTTTTTTTTTGCAGGAGCAGTGAACAAGCTCAAGGAGGACTTCTCCTGTCCAAGATGGCTGTGCAGTTTTGATAGAGCTGTTATTTGGGACTCTCTCCCCTTTGCAGTGTGGGAATACAGGTTCGCATTGATGTGGCTACAAAAAGACAGTGCCAGTACAAAGACATCTGTGTCTGGGCTCTTCATCACAATATTGGTCCAGGTTTTTGAGGCATGAGCGGCATGCAACAGCATCCTGGTGTCTGCCTCTTCTTGGATAGTTTCAAGCTCCTTGAGCTCTTAAATTTCTACGGTTTTATTCATCCGGATGGCATGGCATTTGCTGCCATGATCACTGTCACATTCCCAATCACATGGTCAAATTACAAATTACACGTGCAGAACAGGGATAACAAAAAATAAGGATTCATGGACATGGACAAAAAACACCAAAACAATGGAAAAAAATATCTGGCATGTGGGGGAAAACAATGAAAATTTGCAAAATCATGTATTTGAACACTGGACCACGTCTGCAAAGACTAATTGGCAATGTAACAGTCATCATGGCACATGGCAGAAAATGCCATGCCATCTGGATGAGGACACAGATGTCTTTGTACTGGCACTGTCTTTTTGTAGCCACATCAATGCGAACCTGTATTTCCACACTGCAAAGGGGAGAGAGTCCCAAATAACAGATCTATCAAAACTGCACAGCCATCTTGGACAGGAGAAGTGTGACGTCTCCATCCATTTTCCGGGAGTGATACAGTCAGTGCTCTGTATGGTGTTGGGAAAATTAAAGCATACAGAAAACTAAATTCAAAAAAAGAATACATTGACCTATTTCGGCAATTAGGAGAGAGTTTCACACCATCTGAAGACCTCAAACAGGCACTGGAGGCATTCACTTGTGACCTGTATGGAATGACCTCTCAGGACATTAATAAGGCCAGGGCTACAATGTTTAAGTCGGGCAGATGTTCTGAGCGGGACTTGCCTCCGAACCAGGACTCTGCAGAAACATATTCAGCGGGAAAGCTACCAGGCTGCAGTGCACAGAAGGAGTCTGGAGTGTTACCCAGACATTCCTCCTCCAATCAACCATCAAGAAAAAAAACATTTTAAATCAAGGTTATCCCATTTTAAATTACAAAGTTGAACAGAAATGGGGCTTCGGCCCACCACCTATGTGTTTGTGTGTGTGTGTGTTTGTGTGTGTCTGTCTGTGTGTG
Organism: Clupea harengus; assembly: GCF_900700415.2. NCBI lineage: Eukaryota > Metazoa > Chordata > Actinopteri > Clupeiformes > Clupeidae > Clupea > Clupea harengus. The sequence continues at coordinate 23,088,894 of NC_045155.1, read as the reverse complement.
TGTGTGTAAAAGGCTCAGTAGACATCCTGTGACACACCTTGTGGGTGTAAGAAGGACACTCTCTGATATTGTGTTACTTCCTCATTCCAGTATCAGAGAGACTACATAACACACAGACCAGCAGAGACTACACACACACAGACCAGCAGAGACTACATACACACACACACACACACTAACAGACCAGCAGAGACTACACACACACACACACACAGACCAGCAGAGACCACACACACACACTCACAGACCAGCAGAGACTACACACACACACACACACACACACACACACACACAGACCAGCAGAGACTACACACACACACACACACAGACCAGCAGAGACTACACACACACAGACCAGCAGAGACTACATAACACACAGACCAGCAGAGACTACACACACACACACACACACAGACCAGCAGAGACTACATTACACATAGACCAGCAGAGACTACACACACACACACACAGACCAGCAGAGACTACACACACACACAGACCAGCAGAGACTACACACACACAGACCAGCAGAGACTACACACACACAGACCAGCAGAGACTACACACACACACACACACACACAGACCCGCAGAGACTACACACACACAGACCAGCAGAGACTACACACACACACACACACACACACACAAGCAGAGACTACACACACACAGACCAGCAGAGACTACATAACACACAAACAGACCAGCAGAGACTACATAACACACAAACAGACCAGCAGAGACTACACACACACACACACACAGACCAGCAGAGACTACACACACACACACACAGACCAGCAGAGACTACACACACACAGACCAGCAGAGACTACACACACACAGACCAGCAGAGACTACACACACACACACACACACACACACACAGACCAGCAGAGACTTCATAACACACACACACAGACAGACCAGCAGAGGGCAGTGCTGGGACTCAACCAGCCTGTCTGATCCTGGGGACCCCCCGGGAGAGGATGTACCTCTGGGCTGGGCTCTGGGTCACATCATGACCAGAACCATCTGGGCTGGGCTTGGTGGTCCAGCTGGTTGCGTCCATCAGTGGACTCATCAGGCCCGAGGCCCGGAGCAGCTGGACAGCACCGTCACTGTCACTGTCACTGTCACACTCACAGCACTGTCACAGAGCTAAACGGCTGCCTGGTAGTGTGATGTACACAAGACAAAAGGCGCCTGTTTCAGCAGCATGTGTGTGTGTGTGTGTGTGTGTGTGTGTGTGAGAGTGTGTGTGTGTGTGTGAGAGTGTGAGTGTTTGTGTGTGTGTGTTAAGAGTTCTGTTTTAGTTTAAATTACTGTGTAATCTGTGAAAGGCCCTCCTAATAATCCTCTTTACTGAACACATTTTTGTCTGCTCACACTCACACACACACACACACACACACCCCACAGGGTGAAACACACACACATACACACACACACCCCACAGGGTGAGACACACGCTCTCGCTCACACACACACAACATCTCCACGGCACTACACTCCGCCGGACGGAGGTGGAGCGTGTCGCCAGCTTTAAATTCCTGGGTGTCCACATCTCCGAGGACCTCTCTTGGACCCTCAACACCTCAACCATAGTCAAGAAGGCTCACCAGCGTCTCTTCTTCCTGAGGAGATTGAAGAAGGCCCATCTGTCTCCTCAGATTCTGGTGAACTTCTACCGCTGCACCATCGAGAGCATCCTCACCAACTGCATCTGAGTCTGGTATGGCAGCTGCTCTGTTGCGGACCGCAAAACTCTCCAGAGGGTAGTGAAAACTGCCCAACGCATCACTGGTTCCCCACTCCCCACCATCGAGGGTGTCCAGCGCAAGAGATGTCTGCGGAAGGCGCGCAGCATCGAGAAGGACAGCTTTCACCCCAGCCACAGACTGTTTGCCCTCCTCCCCTCTGGGAGGCGCTACAGGGTCCTCTGTTCCCGGACCAGCAGGCTCAGGAACAGCTTCTTCCCTGCGGCTGTCACCCTGCTGAACTCTGCATCACGGTGATAGCCCCCCCCTGGCTACCCCCTCACACTCCTTCCTACAGTGACTGTATTCCCCCCTCTACCCTGGCCTGACTGCCACACACCTCCCCCAGCCACTGAACATTTGCACTAAAACTGTTCATTTGTTCATATCTATTTATTTAAAATTGTTGTCCATATCCATATTCATCGTATTTATATCTTATCATGTCTCCTACCTCATTTATAACTTCTACTGCCACCTTCACCTGTACTTCACCTGCACTTTATCTATATCACATCTGCACTAATCACCATTATTGCTGCTTACTGTTCATATCACTTATATCTTATACCATACTGTATATATTCTATTTATCTATTTTGATATTACCACTTTGCACATACTCTGCACTCTTCTGATTTTGCACTTCTGGTTAGTTTCTAACTGCATTTCGTTACCTCAGTACTTGTACTCTGTGCAATGACAATAAAGTTGAATCTAATCTAATCTAATCTAAAACACCCCACAGGATGAAACACACGCTCTTACTCACACACCCCACATCGTGAGACACACACTCACACACACACCCCACAGGGTGAGACACACGCTCTCACTCACACACCCCACATCGTGAGACACACGCTCACACTCACACACACACACACACACACACCCCACAGGATGAGACACACACTCTCACACACACACACACAGGGTGAAACACACGCTCTCATTCACACACACACACTCACTCACACACACACACTCACTCACAGGGTGAAACACACGCTCTCACTCACACACACACACCACAGGGTGAGACATGCTCTCACTCACACACACACCCCACAGGGTGAGACACACGCTCTAACTCACAAACACACACATAGGGTGAAACGCACACACATAGGGTGAAACACACACTCTCACTCAAACACACACTCACACAGGGTGAAACACACACTCACAGGGTGAAACACACACTCACACTCACGCACACAGGGTGAAACACACACTCACACTCACGCACACACACTCACTCACTCACACTGTCTCGTGTCCTACAGCTGTTCTGTAAGAACCATATAATATATGGACTTGAAGTATTGTTGCATTTTCTCCCAGCCTACAAGAATACCGATAGCTTTTCCAAGATCATGAGGAAGACACAGTACAATAATGTTTTAAACACACCAATACTAATCATTTCATACAGGCTGTTACATGTGTACAATTTACGGTGTTATGAAAGGTCAGCTCGTGCCCCTCCCTTTCCGCGTCCCTGTACGACATCATCGGCCGCGTTAGCTACGGCACCGGCGCTATATGTCAGACTACAGCCGTTCGGTCTCTCGTGTGGCTCCACACATCTGGAAACCGCAGGCGCTGCGTGTACACTTACGTTACCGTAGTTCGCCAGATTTGACTCGCTGTTCAGCGGGCAGCATTCGGCGATTCAAACATGGCTAACCCTATCTCACCAAACGGAATGAGATGCCAGACTCATTTAGCCGGACGCGATGATTCATGTTGAAAAGCTTTTTGTTGTTGTTGATCCGCCGATGCCGAACGCATAATAAATGTAACCGGTACTTTGCTTTTCATGTATCAGTAACTAGACTCCGGTAGGCTAGCTTGTGTAGCGCGCAGCAGAGATAGATCATTACCTGGCGAGTACAAATTCGCAAGTTCCCGTGCACCTGCGTGCTGTGGGCCCCATCTCGGCACGCTCCGACCCGGTTCTCTGTCCTCGGGGGTTCGTAACTTTTCTTCAACCCTGTTCTCGTCTTCGACTCTCGCCATGTTCCACTCCCGGTTCTGCCCCTCGCCCGGGTCGGGAAATCAACAGATGTAACAATTCCTCGCGCTGAAGGCCACGCCTTGCTGTTCTGGCTCATTTTTACCATCCTAGCCCTATAGCGTGCACAGCTCTCAACCCCAGCCCATCTGTGATTGGTTTAAACTTTCATAGCTAAAACGACCACCAATCCGGTGTCAAGAACAGAAAATGACCCCACCCGATTTTGGCCAATGAGAGAAATCAGTCAGGCAGCCACTGACAGATATACAACTGCGTCGTTTCCAACTGTACGTCCAATTACGAACTATCAGGCCAATTTGCCAACTCCTCGAACTGTACCTTAAAAAACATGACCAATCTCACGGGGACTTTTTTGAAAGTCCAGGCTTAGATAACTTAACAACATTTCATGATAACTTTCATCTACAGGTTTTCCAAGAAGTACACTAGGACGATTTTCTAAGGACTGGCGTTCAACAAGTACAATCCTGAAAGGCCTTATAAGTCTAACATAGTTGTAGGCCTGTTTCATAGACGATTGCTCATTTAACGCGAAAAAATAAAAGTACTAGAATGTAGCTCCTAGACATACATGAAGTTGACATGGGCATTCTTTGATTGAGGTCTTCTTGCGTCCTAAATTCCCATGCGCCTGTTAATTCTACCTTTATTAGTTAGGGTTAACATTATGTTAATGAATACCATGACTCCAACGTCCAAACAGGAGTAACTACAGCTGTAACTAGACATCACCTTAGCTTTTAAAAAATATAGTCTATTTAACAGGGTTAGGGTTGTGGTCATATGAAATGAATATTGACACTGTTGCAAATGTAAATGAATATGTAGGCCTATGCAAGTTGGACTAATTATAACGTAACACTGGGAAAATGAAGTTTGAGCGAGCATTTTAATTCCTGTTATAATTATAAAATTCCACAAGGGGGAGCTACCAGTCCTCACAAACGACGCAGAACCAGAAAGCACGGCGCAGTGCTCCAGTTTACGTTGTCAAACGTCAGTAACCTGGCTTCTCTCACGCACATGGTGAGTCACGCCCCCTTCCCTTAGGTAGGCCACAGTTTGTTTGTTTGTTTGTTTATGTCAAGACTGTGCTTGTGATTACAGCCAACTTTAACCACCGCTCAAAAAACACATTACACACAGACACTTTCTAAGGATTGTACCTATTATGATAATAAAAAAGTATAGGCTGTTTGCCCCAGACTAGAATAATATGATTAGCACGTCTATTACTGACACGGTAATATCTGTGTCGTTTACACCCTAATGTGATCTGCTATTCAAACCCTAATGACTTAGTTATTTTCCTTCATTTGTGGCTCGAGTCTGTTTTATTCCTCTGTGCGCACTCGCTGAAATAACAAGTTTCAACCATCACATAGCCACGCCCATTTCCTCGTCCACTTAAATCCTTTGCCGCAAACGGGTAGGACAGTACTGCCAACAAACTCTGCAAGGAGGGACAAGTAAACTCCTCGAACTACACTGACTATTCGTTTCGGATACCGGTGACAACAGTGTTCCTGAGTTAACAACGGTCTGTGCTGTTTTCTGAAACTTTCCTTCGGTGAGCTGCGTGTAGTCTAAACGAACCGCACTGGGTAGAGCGCTCGGCGCGTAATTCCGTATGGTCCCGCAATCCGGCGGGTGTTAAGATCCATGGAAGTGGCTGGTTTTTACGAGGGGGATTGCCTCGCTTTCCACGGTAGCAACAGTATTAGCAGTCCCGTCGGCGACGGCATATGCAAGCAGCCCATTGACGGCTCCATGACGAAACTTGGTATCTCGCAGCACGAGAAGACGATCGACTTCAGCATCTACCTAGACTCTCTGCACTATCATCAGCTGGCCAACCACAACCAGGTGCCTCTCCAGCGCGGAGACGTCTACAGTGATTTCCTCGAGGAGAGCAGAAACAAGAGGGTGTCACCGTTACAAAACTACAGGAACTACATTTCACTCAACGACCGTGAAACGAGCTCGATCAACAGCCACAGGGAAACCAACCCACTAGGCTATTCCGACCTCGAGGAGACCCGAGTTGACACGGTCTACAGCCCGGAGTTCGTCGGAAACTCGTCTAAAGGTGGTCCCCGGGAGGAGCCTCGCGAAGAGTCGGGAATGGATGGTTCGTCTGGGTTTGACATGCGCTCCTACCTACAGTTCCAGTCGGCCCCGAGTGGCAGTTTGGGGAACATTTCCGACGCTTCATCCTCGTGCTCCACCAGTCCCCCGGGCACACCTGCTCCGCCGGGGAAAGGAGGGTCGCCGCAGCAGCACGGCAAGATGTCGGGCGGGAAAGGGAAGAAGCGCCTGGAGAAGGACAGCGAGGAGTACCGACAAAGGCGCGAGAGGAACAACCTGGCCGTCCGAAAGAGCAGGGACAAAGCCAAAATGCGCAACCTGGAGACGCAACACAAAGTGCTCGAACTCGCCGCCGAGAACGACCGTTTACAGAAGCGCGTGGAGCAGCTGTCACGAGAGCTGGCCACGCTGCGTAACCTGCTTTCTGCCACCGGCCAGTGCTAACGGGACGCCCGCGTGAGCAGCACTTTGAGAGAACCTTCATGCAGGCTGGGACTGTAATTGGGTTCAAAGTTGATATTTCTTGCCGTGGTACTCTGTGTATTGAGGTTGTCGACTTAAAGTAGACAATCGTGGTGGACCGAACAAGTGTTTACAGCCATGGAAAAGACTGGATGATGAGGACATGGTCGGGGGATTGCGCAACTCCTCACGGGAGCTTATCACCCAGTAGGCTACAACGAAACTCTGAATTTGTTCTGTCTGTACAGTATTTTTGTATGGTTTACACGATGAAATATGCATTGAAATGATTTTCTATTTAAATAGCGTTCATTATGTGGGGCAGGAGTTGTCAAGGGAAGAGTTGCTCTAGTGGTATGATGCAACTCTTGGTAACAGTATTGGCAATGCAATGAAGTAATCTGTAAAAGATAGAAAGGTACAATTTTAAATGATATAAAAAATGTTTTATTGAATTAAATTGATTTTTACATGGTTCCTAAGCAACTTGGTGTCTCTTAAGTCATTTTAAGAAATGTATGATCTCCAGAGCAACACACCCTAATTCCTCTGCGATTCAATGCTTCATCTAGCGATCGTCTTCAAATGAAAACACACACACATATGTGTTCAGACACACTGCACACACACACACACACACATATGTGTTCAGACACACTGCACACACACACACACACATATGTGTTCAGACACACTGCACACATGGTCAGACAAATCCTTTCCCTTTTGGGAAGGCTGGAGAGAATGGCCATGTTGATTTTCATGGGGAGTCAAGCATTGCTTCATTTGTCAGGTATTTCGACAGAAACTCTTATTTTGATGCCATATTTTAGTCATGGTTGTAATGGAAGTGTGTTTTCGGCTGTGCATACGGCACACACATGCACACACATACACACACACACACACAGCTCAGTCAACAGTGAAGCAGGTTCAGTGCTCTCTAACGCACAGGTGAAGGGTCAAGGCTGGCCAAACATTAGTCAGGTCCAACAACCCACCCCCCCCCCCCCCCCACCCCCGCCACTAACCTTTCTGTGCTGCCAATCCCTGAGCCAACACAGGTATACTGCAGAATACCCTCTCTCACACACACACACACACACACACACACACGCCCCTCAGCCCTCCACACAAGCATACAGGAGTGGAGTGGCTGTCATTAAGATGAAGAATTACACAGAGCATGTTGCAAGTAGTGTGTGTAAGCTGTGTGCTGGTGTGTGAGTGTGTGTGTGTGTGTATGTGTGTGTGTGTGTGTGTGTGTGTGTGTGCAGGCCCTGCAGTGACCTACGTGACAAAGGGAGTGAGGAGCTGAGAGAGTAAACACTCTCCATGAGATCAGCACACACACTCTCACCAGCTGCGTGCTGTATTGGTAGTGGCATAGGGCACACACACACACACACACACACACACACACACACACACACACACACACGCACACACACTCATACACATGCACACCCACACACACACGGCAGGGCACAAAAGCAGGCTTGGGCGAAAGTGTTCCTTAAGATGTGACAATGCCTTATAATGCTTTAAAACAACCAATGTCTCAGTACAATTTACAGGGGATATCCTCTATATGCTATGTGTACGTGTGTGTGTGTGTGTGTGTGTGTGTGTGTGTGTGTGTGTGTGTACATGTGTTCTTGTGTCATCCACTCCTTCTTTGGTTGGGGGCTGTGGTGATGAATACCCCCTCCACACACACACGCACGCACGCACGCATGCACGCACGCACGCACGCACGCACGCATGCACACACACTCACACACACACACACACATACACACACACACACACACACACACACACACACACACTGTGGAACAGGTCTGTCTACACCTCCCAGTCACATACACACCTCAAGGTAACCCCCCCTCCCCCACCACAATGACAGTCCTGTTTCAGGTTGCAACCCCCCCCCCACCCCAATTCTGGTTTCTCCTCTGTCTTTGACTAGAGAGGCCATGGTCCAGTTTCTGTAGTCTCTAGTCTATATGGTGTCTGTAGTCTCTAGTCTCTATGGTGTCTGTAGTGTCTAGTCTCTATGGTGTCTGTAGTCTCTATGTTGTCTGTAGTCTCTATGGTGTCTCTAGTCTCTATGGTGTCTGTAGTGTCTGTAGTCTCTATGGTGTCTGTACTCTCTATGGTGTCTGTAGTCTCTAGTCTCTATGGTGTCTGTAGTCTATGGTGTCTGTAGTCTCCATGGTGTCTGTAGTCTCTAGTCTCGATGGTGTCTGTAGTCTCTATGGTGTCTGTAGTCTCTATGGTCTATAATGTCTATAGTCTCTGTAGTCTATAGTGTCTTTAATAGTCTGTAAGAGTCTTTGCTGTTATGTAACCCCACCCCCTGACCCTGTAAATAATTACCTGACACCTCACCTTATTCTAACAAGCACCGCTGCAAACATCAACTCAGTTTACACGTATGGCGGCACGTGCACATGTGTGTGTGTGTGTGTGTGTGTGTGTGAGTGTGTGTGTGTCTGTGTGTCTGTGTCTGTGTGTGTGTGTGTGTGTGTCTGTGTGTGTGTGTGTGTGTGTGTGTGTGTGTGTGTGTATGTGTGTGTGTGTGTGTGTGTGTCTGTCTGTGTGTGTGTGTGTGTGCACATATGACGGTGCAACAGAGGAAAAATATGAAATTAAACATATCAAAGAATACTACAATGACAAACATGGAACTGTCACAGCCTGGCAGCAGAGGTGCTCTACACTAGTGTGTGTGTGTCTGTGTGTCTGTGTGTGTGTGTGTGTGTGTCTGTGTGTGTGTGTGTGTGTGTGTGTGTGTGTGTGTGTGTGTGTGTGTGTGTGTGTGTGTGTGTGTGTGTGTGAGCTTTCAGCCTCTTCTGTGGGGAGGCCAGAGCTGAGACATTCAACCACAGGATTGAACCAGATAGACAGGTGTGTCTTACCTGTCATCCTACACACACACACACACACACACAGAGGCACGCACAAACATAAACACACACACACACACACACACACACGCACAAACATAAACACACACACACACACACACAGACACACACACACACACACACACACACACACACACACACGCACACACACAGAGGCACGCACACACATAAGCACACACACACACACACACACACACACACACACACACACACACACACAAACAAACATACACACATAGAAACAGACACTCACACACGTTAATCATCATGTGAAGACTGGGTGGATGTGTCTCTGCCGAGCCCTGAGAGAGGGAGAGGAGACACACACACACACACACACACACACACACACACACACACACAGAGAGTGAAAGAGAGAGAGAGAGGGGTGTGTGTGTGAAAGAGAGAGAGAGAGAGAGGGGTGTGTGCGTGTGTGTGTGAAAGAGAGAGAGATAGGGGTGTGTGTGTGAAAGGGAGAGAGAGAGGGGGGGGGGTGTGTGTGTGTGAACGAGAGAGAGAGAGAGGGATGTGTGTGTGTGTGTGTGTGTGTGTGTGAAAGAGAGAGAGATAGGGGTGTGTGTGTTTGAAAGAGAGAGAGAGGGGTGTGTGTGTGTGAAAGAGAGAGAGAGAGGGGTGTGTGTATGTGTGTGAACGAGAGAGAGAGAGAGGGGTGTGTGTGTGGGTGTGTGTGTGAAAGAGAGAGAGAGAGAGAGAGAGAGAGAGAGGAGTGTGTGTGTGTGAAAGAGAGAAAGAGAGATGGGTGTGTGTGTGTGTGTGAAAGAGAGAGAGAGAGAGAGAGGGGTGTGTGTGTGTGAAAGAGAGAGAGAGAGAGGGGTGTGTGTGTGTGTGAAAGAGAGAGAGAGAGGGGTGTGTGTGTGTGAAAGAGAGAGAGGGGTGTGTGTGTGTTTGAAAGAGAGAGAGGGGTGTGTGTGTGTGTGTGTGTGTGTGAAAGAGAGAGAGAGAGGGGTGTGTGTGGGTGAAAGAGAGAGAGAGGGGTGTGTGTGTGTGAAAGAGAGAGAGAGGGGTGTGTGTGTGTGAAAGAGAGAGAGAGGGGTGTGTGTGTGTAAAAGAGAGAGAGAGGGGTGTGTGTGTGTGAAAGAGAGAGAGAGAGGGGTGTGTGTGTGTAAAAGAGAGAGAGAGGGGTGTGTGCGTGTGTGTGTGTGTGTGTGTGTGTGTTAGAAGGCCTGAGGGAAGGCTCACAGACACATTGCTCCAGAGGCTCAGTGTGTGAAGAGTGTTTGTGTGTGCGAAACAGAGAGAGAGAGGAGTGTGTGTGTGTGTGTGTGTGTGTGTGTGTGTGTGTGTGTGTGTGTGTGTGTGTGTGTGTGTGTGTGTGTGTGTGTGTGTGTGAAAGAGAGAGAGAGAAAGGGGTGTGTGTGTGAAAGAGAGACTTCACACACACACACACACACTCCTGCTTCACACACACACACACACACACACTCACACACACACACACACACATACACATTCCTGCAGGGTTGCATCAGACGAGTACTCTGGATGAGCTCAACCCTGGACAAGCAAAATAAAAGAAAACAAAATTAAAGAAACTTTAATACAAGAAATTAAGGTAACGCTTTAGAACAACCCTCCTTAATAAACCGTTTATGAAGCATTTCTTCATAAACTACTGCAGGGTTGCATCAGACGAGTACTCTGGATGAGCTCAACCCTGGACAAGCAAAATAAAAGAAAACAAAATTAAAGAAACTTTAATACAAGAAATTAAGGTAACGCTTTAGAACAACCCTCCTTAATAAACCGTTTATGAAGCATTTCTTCATAGTCTGTTCATCATTTACAAATCATTATTGCAATATTTATCAACGTAAGTTCACTATTTTTAAATGAGTAGTAATGTATTTATGAATATGTTTTTCTAATGGTTTATAAGATCGTTTATAAGGTATATGATAATGGTCTGCCCGCATTTAATAAATCCTTTAGAAATGACAAATCAACCAGTTATAAATGATGTACTAATGATTTGTAAAAAGTATGTGATAATTGTCTACTCACCATTTATGGGTCATTATGAATAACCTTTATCATGCATTAGCTGTTGTCTAGTTCATGAGTGAATTCATAAATGTTAGCACATGTAGCAATACCTCAGTTGACGCTTAACATAGGTCTTTAGAAACCATTTATTAATCATTAGTAAAGTGTTTCGCAGTGCTGGATCTAAAACGGGCACTATCTATACTTTATAAACATTCCTAAATAGCCCGTTACTCAGGGACATACCATTAGTAGACACTCCTGCAGCCAAGTCTCCAAAAATAACCTCAGACGTTAAGATGTTAAACATATCAATGGCAAAAACACAACACAGCGTAGAGGAAATAAAGTGAAATATTTTATTGGGAAAAATACAAAAGTACAATCTTAAAAAGGACACAGGGGCATATAGCCTACAGTGGTCAGCTAAAGTCTACACACAGTTTCAAAATGTCCACCCTTTGTTGCCTTACAGCCTGAAATTAAAACATATTGCACCCGCACACCAGTCATGCAAAAAAAAAAGCTACACTTTCTAAACCCCTGAACACCATCCAGTGATTGATGAATCGGTTCGTTTACCAGTAAGCAGTGGTGGA
>NC_045155.1:23049715-23052215 GCF_900700415.2 Clupea harengus | reverse complement strand
GGTGAGGGGTGTGAATGTGGGGTGATCAAACCTGCAGTAAAACACATTCAGGTCGTCAGCCAGTTGAGGGTTCTCCATGGGGTTGGGGGAGGATTTCCTGTAGTTGGTGATATCCTGCAGGCCTCTCCACACTGACGCAGGGTCGTTAGCTGAAAACTATCTAAATAGCCTAGCCTAGCCTCTGTATATGAAATGCACTATATAAATAGCCTAGCCTAGCCTTTGTGTATGAAATGCACTATATAAATAGCCTAGCCTCTGTGTATGAAATGCACTATATAAATAGCCTAGCCTCTGTGTATGAAATGCACTATATAAATAGCCTAGCCTAGCCTCTGTGTATGAAATGCACTATATAAACAGCCTAGCCTAGCCTAGCCTCTGTGTGTGAAATGCACTATATAAATAGCCTAGCCTAGCCTCTGTGTATGAAATGCACTATATAAATAGCCTAGCCTAGCCTAGCCTCTGTGTATAAAATGCACTATATAAATAGCCTAGCCTCTGTATATGAAATGCACTATATAAATAGCCTAACCTAGCCTCTGTGTATGAAATGCACTATATAAATAGCCTAGCCTAGCCTCTGTGTATGAAATGCACTATATAAATAGCCTAGCCTAGCCTCTGTGTATGAAATGCACTATATAAATAGCCTAGCCTCTGTGTATGAAATGCACTATATAAATAGCCTAGCCTAGCCTCTGTGTATGAAATGCACTATATAAATAGCCTAGCCTCTGTATATGAAATTCACTATATAAATAGCCTAGCCTAGCCTCTGTATATGAAATTCACTATATAAATAGCCTAGCCTAGCCTCTCCTCACATTTCTCCAGCTGTCCGCCCAGTGGTGACAACTCCGATGTTCGTACAGTCCTGGCTATTTTGCCGACCGAGGACTTCACATTTAAAGCTACACACGTACAATAAATATGTTCCATTAAACCTGTACATACATCTGTTGTTACGTTAACTGGGCGTTAAACCTGTACATACAGGATATAGTATCTGTTACGTTAACTGGATGTTAAACCTGTACAGGATATAGTATCTGTTACGTTAACTGGGCGTTAAACCTGTACAGGATATAGTATCGGTTACGTTAACTGGGTTTGAATGCTGCTGCATAGAGGATATAGTATCTGTTACGTTAACTGGGCGTTAAACCTGTGCATAGAGGATATAGTATCTGTTACGTGAACTGGGCGTTAAACCTGTGCATAGAGTATATAGTATCTGTTGTTACGTTAACTGGGCGTTAAACCTGTACATAGAGGATATAGTATCGGTTACGTTAACTGGGTTTGAATGCTGCTGCATAGAGGATATAGTATTGGTTACATTAACTGGGTGTTAAACCTGTACATGTACAGGATATAGTATCTGTTACGTTAACTGGATGTTAAACCTGTACATAGAGGATATAGTATCTGTTGTTACGTTAACTGGGCGTTAAACCTGTACATACAGGATATCTGTTACGTTAACTGGGTTTGAATGCTGCTGCATAGAGGATATAGTATCTGTTGTTACGTTAACTGGGCGTTAAACCTGTACAGGATATAGTATCTGTTACGTTAACTGGGCATTAAACCTGTACATAGAGGATATAGTATCGGTTACGTTAACTGGGTTTGAATGCTGCTGCATTGAGGATATAGTATCGGTTACGTTAACTGGGTGTTAAACCTGTACATGTACAGGATATAGTATCTGTTACGTTAACTGGGCGTTAAACCTGTACATACAGGATATAGTATCTGTTACGTTAACTGGACGTTAAACCTGTACATACAGGATATCTGTTACGTTAACCGGGTTTGAATGCTGCTGCATAGAGGATATAGTATCTGTTGTTACGTTAACTCGGCGTTAAACCTGTACATGTACAGGATATAGTATCTGTTACGTTAACTGGGCGTTCAACCTGTACATAGAGGATATAGCATCTGTTATGTTAACTGGAGGTTAAACCTGTACATACAGGATATAGTATCTGATACGTTAACCGGGTGTTAATCCTGTACATACAGGATATAGTATCTGTTACGTTAACTGGATGTTAAACCTGTACAGGATATAGTATCTGTTACGTTAACTGGGCGTTAAACCTGTACAGGATATAGTATCTGTTACGTTAACTGGGCGTTAAACCTGTACATAGAGGATATAGTATCGGTTACGTTAACTGGGTTTGAATGCTGCTGCATAGAGCTTTGCTTGTAGACAGTAGTGGATAGAGAAACAGAAGACACAACCACAGGCAGTTTGAGACATATGCCTTTATTCTCTTGGCCTTTGTTCAGAGGTCTATCTGAAAATAAAAATCTTCAACGCAAATCAGTCAGATCCAACTAGAACAAAGCAGTAGTTTTTTTTTGTTTGTTTTTTGTTTTTTACAAAAGAAAGGAATATGACGATGGATAATGAATAAAAAAATAAAATGATAAAAATGGTTGGTGAGCACATCTAAAGAAAAACAAACAGAAACAGGAA
>NC_045155.1:21747215-21752215 GCF_900700415.2 Clupea harengus | reverse complement strand
AGGAGGACAGAAGAGCAGGGGGATAATTAAAGAGAGGGAGGGAGAACTGGAGATGGGAGAGCAAAGGAGTGGGAGGCTTGGAGGTCACACAGGTGTGTGCCATGTGTATGCATATGGAGAGCATACGTGTGTGTGTGTGTGTGTGTGTGTGTGTCTGTGTGTGTGTCTGTGTCTGTGTCTGTGTCTGTGTCTGTGTCTGTGTCTGTGTGTGTGTGTGTGTGTGTGTGTCTGCGTGTGTGTACGTCTGTCTGCGTGTCTGTGTGTGTGTGTGTGTGTGTTCGTGTGTGTGTGTGTGTGTGTGTGTGTGTGTGTGTGTCTGTCTCCGTGTGTGTGTGTGTGTGTGTCTGTCTCCGTGTGTGTGTGTGTGTGTGTGTGTGTGTGTGTGTGTGTGTGTGTGTGTGTGTAAAGGCTGCAGAAGACTAAATCTTTCCGTTGTATCCGAATCCTCCTGTTCCCTCCCTCAGGGTGCTGCAGCATCAGGATGAATATCAGATTCTGGTGTGATGGCCTGCTTTCATTGACCACACACATGCATAAACACACACACGTACACAAACATCTATCATCCGATCTGCCCCGCTCAACAGCTGGAAATCAGAGCAGGAGCAGGACGCAGAGGGAGCAGTGTGTGTGTGTGTGTGTGTGTGTGTGTGTGTGTGTGTGTGTGTGTGTGTGTGTGAGCAGGACGCAGAGGGAGCACTGTTCCTCATTCTGGGGGTGAGATGGACCCGCTGCACCGCAGAGATGAAGGACAGGACTAGCTGGATTGGAGTCTGCCTTAGGCCCCGTGCACACGGAGTCTAGTTTGCCTAAACCCGGAGAGAAATGTCTCTGGATAGCCCTATCGTGCACACGAACCCACTGTATCCGCACACTGTATCCGCACTCCTTCGAATCGGGGGTCCAAAGTGAGTCGAATCTGTCCGCGGGTTGGTGTTCGTTTGCACGCCCTATCCGCAAACCCTTTCTAATCTGATGATGTAATTGCCCCACTTGATCGCCTCGCAACCTCAGGCTGAACCCGTATTAACCCAACTGGTTCACTTCATAACAGCAACAACATAAACTAAATGTATGACGTGGCTCCTTTTTCGTGACTTACATTTTTCTACTGTGCTTAGTTGTTTGTATTGGGATAGTGTGCTGCTCTACCTACATGTGGATAGTTTTTCGTGGTCTTACTTAGCCAGTTGGACGTAATTTTTGAGACCAGACAGAACAACGGACACGACCGGCATTATTTAATAACTGAATGGGTTGCCATGGTGCAGCGAGTGAGGCAACCTGTCGTAGCAGCTCTCCAGTTTAAAAAAAAAATAAATAAAAAAAAATCTTCCTATTACCTTGCTGCTACTACACGTGAATTTGCCTAACGGGATTCATACACGTTTATCTATCTATCTATCTAAATCGATGTTAGGAAAGGGATGACATTAACAAGCCAGACTTTCATCTATCACTGTTTAATCTATTTGCATCAGACCGTTTTACAAAACCGGTTTTAAAAGTGTCAGCAATAGCCTATATGAGCAAATCTGACGTGAAAAGATTTTTATTATAGACGGAAGTTTCAAAACGGTCTGTAATAAAGATGAATGTTATGTTAGCTTTAGTCCTGTCAGACAACGATAGCGATAGCTACTAGACAGCGTTAACGTTACTTCAGAGGTACAGTCGGCTACGTGAAGGACAAAGCCCTCAACAATAGCCTACATAAAACCATGAAATTGGAAGCAATTGTAAACCATGAAACATTCAGGATACACACCACTTGCATTGTGGTCTCTCGTGCTCAAGCTCAGCATCTCCATAAAGCACAGGCATTTAAATAACTCAGACATGTCATGTTGCACATTGCTTTGTTGCACTGTTCTAAACTCTTTATTATCAATAAAAAATATAATTATTTTTCGTTTAACCTACAGTCTGCTCCGACCACTGATTTTATTAACCACCATAATGTGTTACTGTGCAGATTAAATGTAGGCTATGCGGCTAGGCTAAACGTTGCTAGTTGGATCTCGACTACCATAGCTGTCATATGTCACTTTATTAGCATGCTCCTGTCTTCTTCTCCGTTTTCTTCAGTTGTCTGTAGCACCGTTAAAGCGCCACCAACAGGCGTGGGGGATGTGCTACAGCGGATTCAATCGGATTCGCTGGGTTCATGTGCACGCAAATTTCTCTTGACCCGGCTCCGTGTGCTCTCTCTCCCTCTCTTTCCCTCTCTTTCTTTCTCTCTGTATCTGTATATGAGCAAATGGGATGTTAATCTGGGGTCCACACGATGTCTATGGGTTTCAGAGGTGAACAGAGAGACTGTTAATCTGGGGTCCACACGATGTCTATGGTTTCAGAGGTGAACAGAGAGGATGTTAATCTGGGGTCCACACGATGTCTATGGTTTCAGAGGTGAACAGAGAGGATGTTAATCTGGGGTCCACACGATGTCTATGGTTTCAGAGGTGAACAGAGAGACTGTTAATCTGGGGTCCACACGATGTCTATGGTTTCAGAGGTGAACAGAGAGGATGTTAATCTGGGGTCCACACGATGTCTATGGGTTTCAGAGGTTCAGAGGTTCAGAGGTTCAGAGGCTTGCACAAATCCACACACACACACACACACACACACACACACACACACACACACACACACACACACACACACACACACACACAGAGCTCTCAGTCATTGATAGGTTGTGTGATAATGTCATTCTCTTTCTGGCTTTTTAAACGCCTCACTCATCACAATGGACTGGAACATGAGGAGGCTGAAATTTCATCACACAAAGGGCACGTCCCTGTGTGCGTGGGTGTGTGTTTGTTGTTGTTCGTGTGTGTGTGTGTGTGTGTGTGTGTGTGTGTGTGTGTGTGTGTGTGTGTGTGTGTGTGTGTGTATGTTTGTGCTACATGGTGCATGTACACTGCCAAGGCTAACCACAGTAAATCAAGAACAAACCACAAACTCCCTAAGGCTTTGACACAACATTGAATCTGAAAGGTGTGTTTGTGTGAGTGTGATTGTGAGTGTGTGTGTGTTTGTCTCTGTGTATGTGTGTTGGCATTTAAACCTTCATAGCACACACTGTTAGGAGGAAGCAGTGATTTACTCACTCAACACATTCCTACACGCATACACACTCACCTCGGTGGGATAATGACTGCTAAAAGACCGCAGATATGTTCTAACCATATTTTATTGAATCTGAAATAACAATTATCACACTTGCATTCTTGCTGCCTGTCTGTGAGGGAAAAAATCTGTGTGTGTGCATGCGGGTGCGTGCGTGTGTGTGTGTGTGTGTGTGCTTGCGTATGTGTGTGTGTGTGTGTGTGTGTGTGTGTGTGTGTGTGTGTGTGTGTGTGTGTGTGTGTGTGTGTGTGTGGGTATGTGTGTGTGTGTATGTTTGTGTGTGTGTGTGTGTGTGTGGGTGCATGTGTGTGTGTGTGTGCGTGCATGAGTGTGTGCGTGAGTGTGTGTGTGTGTGTGTGTGCGTGCATGAGTGTGTGCGTATGTGTGTGTGTGTGTGTGTGCGTGTGTGTGTGTGTGCGTGCGTGCATGCATGAGTGTGTGCGTATGTGTGTGTGTGTGTGTGCGTGTGTGTGTGTGTGTGTGCGTGTGTGTGTGTGTGTGTGCATGAGTGTGTGCGTGGGTGTGTGTGTGTGTGTGTGTGCGTGCATGAGTGTGTGCGTGTGTGTGTGTGTGTGGGTGTGTATGTGTGTTTGTGTGTGTGTGCGTGGGTGTGTGTGTGTGTGTGTGTGTGTGTGTGTGTGTGCGTGCATGAGTGTGTGCGTATGTGTGTGTGTGTGTGAACCCATGCAAGGGTGACTCTGAAAGACCACCACACACAGACTCCTTTCTAGAGCCTTACTTGCTTCAGTGACAGTCTGAAGAAAGATGTGTGTCTGTTTGTTCCTTTTCTTTATCGTTTGATCTTTAATCCCTATCTCTTGTGTGTGTGTGTGTGTGTGTGTGTGTGTGTGTGTGTGTGTGTGTGTGTGTGTGTGTGTGTGTGTCTGTGTGTGTGTGTGTGTGTGAGAGAGAGAGAGAGAGAGAGAGAGAGAGGGAGACTCTGTATGTCAGTATGCCCTCCTATGTCTCCTCCTCAGAATGGCGTATCTCTGTGAGATGACTCAGTTCTATCTGCACATACTTAGTGGGGAAGAAGAAGGAGAGATTTAGGGGCTCACAGACAGAAGAAGAGGGACTTGTCTATTAGTCCTCCTTTCTGAAGTATTGAGCCACCAGTTGGGAATGGAAAAAGAGAAATAGCAGTGTACACAAACAACCCCTACCCCAAGCTGCACCTACACACAATGCATCTCTAGTTTGTGTGTGTTTATGTGATGATTAGATGGAATTACATGTGAAAAATGTCTTTGTGTGTTGCGTGAGGAAGTGTGTGTGTGTGTGTGTGTGTGTGTGTGTGTGTGTGTGTGTGTGTGTGTGTGTGTGTGTGTGTGTGTGTGTGTGTGTGTGTGTGTGTGTGTGTGTGTGTGTGTGTGTGTGTGTGTGTGTGTGTGTGTGTGTGTGTATGTTGAGGATGTATCTATGCAAAGCACCAAGAATGAGGCTATGTGTAAAAGGGCCCTTAAAGATCCACAGGGCCCCTTCATTAGTGATGCCAGGCCAGGGCAGTGCCTCTCTCCCTCTCTCTCTCTCTCGCTCTCTCGCTCTCTCTCTCTCTCTCTCTCTCCCTCTCTCTCCCTCTCTCTCTCTCCCTCTCTTCCTCTCTCTCTCTCTCTCTCGCTCTCTCTCTCCCTCTCCCCCTCTCTCTCTCTCTCCCTCTCTCTCTCAGTGGGGCAGGTGGAAGTGGAGGCCCAGGCTTGTGTGGTGACTGCTGGGACGAGAGGCAGGGAGGTCCTGAGAGAGGAGAGACCCCCAGGAACCCCACCTACACACACTTCACACAGAACTGAACCCCCTCTCTTATATGATGTGTGACTCCAGCAACAATGCCTCTTTGTGGAGGATTAAGTCTGTGTGTGTGCGTT
>NC_045155.1:21739715-21742215 GCF_900700415.2 Clupea harengus | reverse complement strand
AAAGGGGAGGAGAGAAGAGGAGAGGAGAGGAGAGGAAAGGAGAAGGGAGGAGAGGAGAGGAGAGGAGAGGAGGGAGAGGAGAGGAGGGAGAGGAGGGAGAGGAGAGGAGAGGAGAGGAGAGAGGAAGAGCGAGGAGACGAGAGGTGCGAGGAGAGGAGAGGAGAGAGGAGGAGCGAGGAGACGAGAGGTGCGAGGAGAGGAGAGGAGAGGAGAGGAGAGAGGAGGAAAGGGGAGGAGAGAAGAGGAGAGGAGAGGAGAGGAGAGGAGAGAGGAGAGGAGAGGAGAGAGGAGGAAAGGGGAGGAGAGAAGAGGAGAGGAGAGGAGAGGAAAGGAGAAGGGAGGAGAGGAGAGGAGAGGAGGGAGAGGAGAGGAGGGAGAGGAGGGAGAGGAGAGGAGAGGAGAGGAGAGAGGAAGAGCGAGGAGACGAGAGGTGCGAGAGAGGAGAGGAGAGGAGGAGCGAGGAGACGAGAGGTGCGAGGAGAGGAGAGGAGAGGAGAGGAGAGGAGGAGAGAGGAGAGGAGAGGAGAGGGGAGGAGCGAGGAGACGAGAGGTGCGAGGAGAGGAGAGGAGAGGGGAGGGTGTTGCTGTACTTCACTCTACAGCGCTCCAGGAGGCCACCTCAGCAGAGGGTGTTTACCCCGGCGCTTCACAGGCCAGAGCTGACAGAGAGATTAGTCTTCACAGCAAGAGCCTCTGCTCAAACAGAGGTCAGATTCAGACAGCAATGAGTGCAAAACATGTGTGTGTGTGTGTGTGTGTGTGTGTGTGTGTGTGTGTGTGTGTGTGTGTGTGTGTGTGTGTGTGTGTGTGTGTGTGTGTGTGTGTGTGTAAAAGAGAGACAGAGAGAAAGTGAGTGCATTGGTGTGTGTGAATGAGGGATAAGGGTTAGATTCAGCGGGTGATGAGTGATGTTGGATAGGTGTGTGTGTGTGTGTGTGTGTGTGTGTGTGAGAGAGAGAGAGAGAGGTTGCGTTCGGCATCTATAGCTCCATTGTGTGGATATGAAGTGCCTGCTAAGGGCTTTATGTTCAATGTCGTCAATGTGTGTGTGTGCGTAATGCCACTCACACACACACCAGGACATTTGAGGAGTGAACTCAATAAGTTGGGGAGTTGAGCCTTGGTTATTGGAAAAGTGTGTGTGTGTGTGTGTGTGTGTGTGTGTGTGTGTGTGTGTGTGTGTGTGTGTGTGTCTCTGTGTCTCTGTGTGTGTGTGTGTGTGTGTGTGTGTGTGTGTGTGTGTGTGTGTGTGTGTGTGCCTAAGGAGGAAAAGAAAGAGAAAGAGGTATGGAATGGATTAGTTGGGAAAGCCCCTGTGTGTAGACACCTCCATAATGAGTCTTCTCCTCCTCTCCTCTTCTCCTCCTCTCTTCTCCTCCTCTCCTTTGCTGCTCCACTCAAGAGTATGTCTTCCCTCCCTCTCAGGCCATAAGCATTCCAGAATTTTTTTTAGGACTGCCAACCTGTCATGCCTTTCTCTCTCTCTCTCTCTCTCTCTCTCTCTCTCTCTCTTCTCTCTCAGTTCATTTCAACAAGCTGCATTGGGAATGACACAAAGACACTTTCACACTGCCAATGGATAACAAAATGAAACAGATTGTGAAATTGAATTACAACACAGATTCTCTCATTAAGATCTGTCATTGGAGAAATGTTGTAAGATGACATGAACATTTGTCATCACAGCATGATGTCATTGCCCCTCTTCTCCTTCTTCTTCTCCCTCTCCAGCTGGCAGCACACATGAACAGAGAGAGAGGAGAGGAGAGGAGAGGAGGAGAGAGGAGAGTAGAGGAGAGGAGAGGAGAGGAGAGGAGAGGAGAGGAGAGAAGAGAAGAGAAGAGAAGAGGAGAGGGACTGGAGTGTGAGGGCAGGAGGAAGAGAGGGGGAGAGAGGAAGAGAGGGAAAGAGGAAGAGTGAAGCATGAATCAGATGCAGAATGGCCCTCAGCACTCTTGGGGAGGCTAAATGGTTATAACTGGGTCTTTAGAGAGACCTGTAGGTGTGTGTGTCTTTGTGTGTGTGTGTGTGTGTGTGTGTGTGTGTGTGTGTGTGTGTGTGTGTGTGTGTGTGTGTGTGTGTGTGTGTGTGTGTGTTGTGTGTGTGTGTGTGTGTGTGTGTGTGTGTGTGTGTGGTGTGTGTGTGTGTGTGTGTGTAATCCGAAAGGCTAGAATGGAATGCATGTATCCCCAAAATGGGACAGAGAGCTTACTGTTGTCAGAATGATGGTGGTTGTAATCTTGTGTGAGTGAGTTTGGTCAGGGGACAGTAAATCTCCTTAGGTGGACTAATATCCCCTCATAGTGCCTTTGACGGGGATTTTCACAGAAATGGGTCTAATGACTTGCGTGCGGTAATGGTTGCACTAATGGCGTAGTAATCTCCTAACGCAGGAGGCTCATGCCTCCAGGCTCTTTTCACCCCTCTGTGTGGCTGGGCCTGGGGCTGGGGCTGGGGAGACGGGGGCTGGGGCTGGGGCTGGGGCTGGGGCTGGGGCTGG
>NC_045155.1:21707215-21727215 GCF_900700415.2 Clupea harengus | reverse complement strand
AGCCAATGACAGGAGGAGCCAAGAACAACACTGGGGTAGAAAATCTTACCTAACACACACACACACACACACACACACACACACACACACACACACACACACACACACACACACACACACACACACACACACACACACTCTGACCTTACACACAGAGAGGGTTATCCACAGAATCCTTGAGTGTGTGGCCTGAGCTACAGTTGGTCAGAACAACCTTTGTTAATTCATGTGAAAGAGTGTGTATATGCATGTGTGTTTGAGAGAGCCTGGAAGCCTGCAGGAAAGGCAGGTAAAGTCATTACTTAATAATGAGAGAGATGGAGAGAGAAGAAAACAATTGAAGAGGAAGAGGAAGGGAGAGGTGTTGAAAGAGAAATACTTTATGCGTAATAAGGACGTGTGTGTGTGAAGGACAGGAAGAGAGAGAGAGAAAGAGAGGAAGAGAGAGAGATGGAGGGGGAATAGACGAAGGGAGAACACACATTCTATCTTATAATTGTTTGCCTTCTCTGTGCAGATGTATGGTTGGGACATACGTTATATCTTATAATTGTTTGCCTTCTCTGTGCAGATGTATGGTTGGGACATACATTATATCTTATAATTGTTTGCCTTCTCTGTGCAGATGTATGGTTGGGACATACATTCTCACAGCTGTCGTTTCTTCACACAGCTCAGAGGATCAGTTATGGCACAGATAGAGTGGTATGCCAAAGAATGTTGGAAGTGAAACACACACACGTGCACACACACCCACACACATACACACACATGTGGCCATACGAGAATGGTGTGGTCAGAGCGGATTTGAGAGTCTGCTCTGTGTACTGGCGCACAGACACAAGTATTGCCTTGTTTTGTAATTTTACAATGAGGTCCTGGAGTTCTGACGTAAGGTACACATATCGAGAAGGACCACCGGTTGGTATAATTAGTAGTAGAGTGTGTGTGCGTGTGTATGCCAAGACAAACTCCTGTCTAGTGTCCTGGAAGGCAGCTGTTCCTTGCTGCCCTCTAATTTGGGGACTCTGTGTTTTTCCAAAAAAGCTTTTTACAGAATGGAACAATGCACTCTCTATTCTCATTCCATGTGGATGGATGGATGATATGTGTACTTATGCCTGACTTTGGGTACTTTCTGTGACAAGCTGAGAGATAGCTGCAAGCCTACGGAACAGCTGGAACACTTTAATATTACTATCACACTCCTCTGCTTGGGGACAGGTGGGGAAAGAGCCGTGTGTGTGTGTGTGTGTGTGTGTGTGTGTGTGTGTGTGTGTGTGTGTGTGTGTGTGTGTGTGTGTGTGTGTGTGTGTGTGTGTGTGTGTGTTTGTGAGGCACATGCCACACATTTTTGGCACAGTACCATAATATACAGCAGCCTTAAACGTCCACAGTGGCTTGTAGATTGTGTGCACGAGAGAGAGAGAGAGAGAGAGAGATGCAGAGAGTGAGGGGAATAAGAGAGAGAATAAGATTGTGAGATTGAGAAAGAAAGGGGAAAGGAGTCTGTGTTGTGAAGTATGCACATATTTTGGTTCAGATGTATGTGTGTGAGTGTGAGTGTGTGTCTGCACATGTGTGTGTGTGTGTGTGTGAGTGTGAGTGTGTGTCTGCACATGTGTGAGTGTGAGTGTGAGTGTGAGTGTGTGTCTGCACATGTGTGAGTGTGAGTGTGTGTGTGCGTGTGAGTGTGAGTGTGTGTCTGCACATGTGTGAGTGTGAGTGTGTGTGTGAGTGTGAGTGTGAGTGTGAGTGTGAGTCTGCACATGTGTGTGTGTGAGTGTGTGTGTGTGAGTGTGCACATGTGTGTGCTTCCTCTTATACACACAAGAGAAACCCTACAGAGCTTAGCCCCTTGCTCAATTTGTAACTCAAACAAGATACCATCAAAAGTATACATTGGTGTGTGTGTGTGTGTGTGTGTGTGTGTGTGTGTGTGTGTGTGTGTGTGTGTGTGTGTTAACCTTGTGGCAAAATTCCTTCTGTAGAGCCTAATATTAGCGATCACATTTCAGCACCAAGCTGCTCTAGACACACACACTAATATACAAACTCCCTCTCTCTCTCTCACACGCAAACACACACAGTCTCCCACACCAGCACATTGGCAAGGTGATTTTACTGAGAAACAGCAGGGTGTCACAGGCCTTGACCTCTGGCCACAGTGAGAGAGTGTGAGAAGGCAGCGAGTGAGCGAGGGAGTGAGCGGAGAGCAGGCCAGGTGCGCTCCAGAATGCCCCTTAAATGTCTCCTCTCATCAACCTCACCACGGGGCCGTCATTCCAATCAGTCACACACACACATGGATCCTGTAAGTGCTCCAGAGTTTGCTTTTCCAGGCCCAGGAAGGTTTACTGGGGCTCTGAAGACTGCTTCCAGTACAAACATGGGTTTTTAAAACTGAGTTTTCACAGTACAGCTTCATTTGGGTCAGAAGACTTCCTGAATCTCCTCCTGTGGAAGTGAACTGAGGCGATTGTGTTTGGAATGAAATGACACAAATCAGGGCAAAGTGTATTTAGCAAAAGCGTCGGTAATCCCAGCACTCCTCCGAGACAATGCTATGAGAATTCACAGCAAACATTCGTCTTTCTCTTTGAGATCGCTCTTCTACGTAATGGAACGTTTTTTAACATTTGAAGCTGTTTTGGATTGTAGTGAAGCATGCTGTAGTTGGCAGTTAGGCCAAATGTGAATTTGGTTGCATGCGAGCTGGTGCTGAAGGGCTGTCATCTGTTTCAGTCCAAACCTGCCTGCACGCTCTCACATTACTGCTTGCCACCAAACTGGCAGACTTCAAAGAGGCGCGAGCCCCAAAACTAGAAACTGAAGGTGACAGGGGAATGGAGAACGGGTGGGGATTCAACCCTAGAATAGCATATGCAAGAGCTGGTCCTGAGTCTGTCATGTTCAGAACTGGGGGCATCCTTAGTGGGCCCAGGGACAGACAGGTAGGGGGGGGGGGTCATGGGGCTACTGCTAACAGTGTTACGCTTGGATGGATGGAAGATATGACTTTCTATGAGAAGCTGAGAGCCTATGGAATAGATGGAACACTTTAAATTACCATCACAGGTACAGGGGGAGAAAGAATTGTGTGTGTGAGCGGGTGGGGGGGTCGGTCAAGGCAGTTAGAGTGTTGTTGTAGACCCAGACTGGGAGTGAGGTGTAAGGGTGTGACTATCAGAGGCCAGTGACTGGATATAGAGCTGGCTGCCTTGTGGTCAGTGCACTCGGTTCCCATCCTGAAGAGCACAGGTGACAGGTCTGGACCATGATGGGGGATCAGTGACAAAGCCACAGGCTTCAGTCAACAGATGGATACATACTGCAGTCTCAGCCTGTCTTGACATAGAGACAGAGCGCTCTACAGCAGAGCTCAACAGTGCCTCCACCCAGACATCATCTACAGCTTCTCTCAGTCAGGCAAACATCCAGATCTGATGAACACTCACCAGCAACATTCACACTTCTGTCAGCTGCATAGTGTGTGTGCGTGTGTGTGTGTGCGTGTGTGTGTGTGTGTGTGTGTGTGTGTGTGTGTGTGAGAGTGTGTGTGTGTGTGTGAGTGTGTGTGTGTGTGTGTGTGTGTGTGTGTGTGTGTGTGTGTGTGTGTGTGTGTGAGTGTGTGTGTTCATGTTTGAGGCATGTAAGACTGTTCTACACCACTGAGATTTGGCAGATACAGAGTTGTATTAGCACAGCATCATCACTCACGCGGATATGGCAGTTTCTTGAAAGAGACATGAAACATCTCTCAACATCCCTGAGTGCATTTGTGTACGACCTTTGTGTGTGTGTGTGTGTGTGTGTGTGTGTGTGTGTGCGCGTGTGTGTGTGTGTGAACGTGTGTGTGGGGTGTGTGCCAGTCAGTTGCATTCAACAAGCATGGTAACAAACTCCAGATGAACCACGAGCCACACACTGTCTGAATAAACAGGGAATGCCCCTGTATGTGTGTGTATGTATGTGTGTACAGTATATGTGTGTAAGGATGTGTGTATGTGTATGTGTGTATGTGTGTGTGTATGTTTCAGCTTTGTTTCATTGCTGTAATTAAATTCTGCCTCAGATGTACTGATAGTGAGTTCAACATTTTAGATGCTTCTTATTTCAAGGAATAAATAATGAGAATCAGTTCAGCTTAAATAAATCTTAAATAAGTATTCTCTTTTCTCTCTGTCTCTCATCTCTCGGATCCATTCTCTCTTTATAGGTCATTGTTTATATTGTACAGTAGTGACCCCTGCATCCGCCGGAGATACGTTTCAAGATCTACCACAGATAGTAGCAAACACCTGTAGCTTGTTTTTCATGTACATACATACCTATGATAAAGTTGAATTTATAAATTACACATAATAAGACATTAACAACAATAACTACTAATAAAATAACAATATAACAATATACTGTAATACAAGTTATGTGAATGTGGTCTCTCTCAAATGAACAGGATTTTTACTTAACCCTGAACGGACGATGAATCAGTGAAAGATATCTTGTACACAATTTTACCTTTTCCCTTCCTTCCTTCCTTTCATTCCTTTCATTCACTACGTCCCAGCCTCTCTCTTTTAAACAAACGTGAAGGAAGCGAGGGCGGAAGAGCAACGAGGATGGAGGAGGCAAGGGCAGACACGTATGAGGAATGACATGTGCTTAAGCACATGAGTCACGCAATAAGCACCATTTGGGGAGTCTTCCACTTAATATGTTCAGGCCACGGGAAACTGCGGATTACTGAAACCATGGTTACTGAATCAGAGGATATGGGGGTTCCACTGTACTGTTCTTCTGTATTCATGTTGCTTAAAGGCAGGTGGGTTCAAAGGAGAGAGTGTGTGTGTGTGTGTGTGTGTGTGTGTTTGTTTGTTTGTGTGTGTGGTCTAATGGTTGGCTCCCTTGTGTGTGTATCCCTCTATGTGTGTTTGTGCAGACACTGGGGAAGCTGGCATGATCTCCTGGCTCATGTGTGTATGTGTGTGTGTGTGAGTGAGAGAGAGGTAGTTGGCATCCTTTCCTGGCCCATGTGTGTGAGTGGCGCCTCATTAGAGAGTGTGTGAGACGCGTGCAGCCGCAGCGGTTGGGATGGAGGGTTTATAAGCTCTTTATACACAGCTTTTATCACCAGCCCCAGCCAACGCCTGCTACCATTAACTACAAGTGAGAGAGGGGAAAGTGTGTGTGTGTGTGTGTGTGTGTGTGTGTGTGTGTGTGTGTGTGTGTGTGTGTGTGTGTGTGTGTGTGTGTGTGTGTGTGTCCATTTCTCTATATATTGCAGATTGGGATGGAGAAAAAAGACAGAAGCAATCCAATAGACACGCACAGACACACACACACAACCACATAGATGCACATTCACTTTTTCACACACAGACACACAAACACCTGCTGCATACATTTCACTATTAGCAAAATAGCACAAGACAGCTATGAAAAGTGTGCCAGTATGCCTTATCTGATGGACAAGTCCCAGTGACGGTCTGGTATGGCCTGAAGGAGCCAGCTGATCCGTGTGAGATGAAGCCTCCTGGAGTAAGCCTCCACCAGCTGATCTGTGTGAGATGAAGCCTCCTGGAGTAAGCCTCCACCGCTGTCACAATCTGGTTACTCTGGCAGACGCACGGCTCTGTCAAGTGTGTGGTTAGCGGTTAGCACTGAGCAGCGCGCTGCAAATCAAAACTCACTATAGGCTGGGCCGTCAGATATTGTATCTGTCCACTCCACACACACACACACACAAATGCTCATGCCAGACATGGATACACTCTGTTGTGTGTATTTTACTCTGTTGTGTATGTATGCACTGTACGTGTGTCTTTGTGAGTGTGTACATTTGATGGATAAGGTGTTGGTTAGCGAAGGAGCTTGCTCAACAGTTCCTCTAATCAGATGCAGGGAAAGAGTGAGACTGTAGTACTGTAAGCAATAAAGATACGAGGGGAAAGAGTGAGACTGTAGTACTGTAAGCAATAAAGATACAAGGGTGAGACTGTGGTACTGTAAGCAATAAAGAAACGAGGGGAAAGAGTGATATTGTGGTACTGTAAGCAATAAAGATACGAGGGGAAAGAGTGATATTGTGGTACTGTAAGCAATAAAGATACGAGGGGAAAGAGTGAGATTGTGGTACTGTAAGCAATAAAGATACGAGGGGAAAGAGTGATATTGTGGTACTGTAAGCAATAAAGATACGAGGGGAAAGAGTGATATTGTGGTACTGTAAGCAATAAAGATACGAGGGGAAAGAGTGAGATTGTGGTACTGTAAGCAATAAAGATACGAGGGGAAAGAGTGAGACTGTGGTACTGTAAGCAATAAAGATACGAGGGGAACGCGCTAGAGGAGTGGAGAGAAGAAACCTTAGATGACTTAAGCAGAGCAGGCCCCCTACAAGGAGAATGGACTCTAGTGAGTGTGTGTGTTTGTGTGTGTGTGTGTGTGTGTGTGTGTGTAAGACAGTGAGAACGGACTATAGTGAGTGTGTGTGTGTGTGTGAGAGAGAAAGAGAGACAGTGAGAATTCTCTGTGTTTTGTGTGAAACAGCTCAGTTCAGGTCAGCCCCACCCTGTGCGTGCATACGTATGTGAGTGTGTGTGTGTGTGTGTGTGTGTGTGTGTGTGTGTGTGTGTGTGTGTGTGTGTGTGTGTGTGTGTGTGTGTGTGTGTGTGTGTGTGTGTGTGTGTGTGTGTGTGTGTGTGTGTGTGTGTGTGTGTGTGTGTGTGTGTGTGTGCATACGTGTGTGTGTGTGCGATAAAAAGACATTTTGTGGAGGGTTACTGATGCATTTCCCAGACAAGTGCGAGGGAAAAGAAGTCAATCCAGTGTTTTCTTCCCCATTACCAGACGAGACAATAGCATGTGTAACACATATGCATCTAATCCAGTAATACTGCGCTCTGCAGGCCTCATGCCTTGGTTTTTGCTCTGATGTCACCAGTCAGCTGTGAGACCATAAATATACGGGTGTGTGCCTTTCCAAACTATGTCCAATCAATTCCACTCCAAGGTAAACTATCAAGGTAAAAAAACCACCTCAGAGGTGACTATAGAAATAGGGGGCATCAATTTGTCATTGCAAAGGGTCTGAATAATTATGGCAGTGTGATATTTCAGTTTTTTTGTTTTTAGAAATTTGCAAAAACTGTCATTATAGGGTATTGAATGTAGATTCATGAGGGGAAATGAATTAAAATTATTTTATCATAAGGCTGCAACATAATGATATATGATAAAAGTGAAGGGGTCTGAATACCTTCTGAGTGCACTTTCTATCATGTGCACTGCCATTGTGTTTAGCTCTGATTAATCCCCAGGATTCAGCAGCAAGTCTGCAGGATTCAGGGATGATTAGAGCTCGTGTTCCTCCTGTCCTCTTCGTCTTCTTCATCTTCTTCTCTTTCCAACAGAGCTGCTGTCCTCCAACCGCTCGTGGCTGTTCTCTGGCCTGCGCTCTGAGCTGCAGCTGACCACTGTGCTTGTGGACGAGTACCACGACACACTCTTCCTGGGGGGGAAGGACACACTCTACTCTCTGCACCTGGATCACACACACACACATGGAGTTGTGAAAGAGGTGACTAAACACACACACACACACACACACACACACACACACACACACACACACACACACACACACACAGTAGTCTGGATGAGGCTGAAGAAACTAGTGTAGAGCTATAGAGCGTGTGGCCAGAGCTGTTTGGCTGACGATGCTCTACACTAAGGGTGTGCTTGGGCTCTTGGTGTTGTCCAAGTGAGATGTCGGGGTAACGTCTAGTCTAATACAGTGTGCAATGAAATGTAGTTTATGGGGTGTTTTGGAGAATGGTACATATTCTGTGTGGTTCTGGTTATGTTTATGTGCTGTAAATGTCTCGCCTGCTGTAATATATTGGCCATACTTTTTCTTAATGGAGTCATTTAACCTTGTTTGAGATGTCTGCAAGTGGTTCATATACAAGCTGCTTTTATTAGCTTTTATTTTATTAGTGACAGGGTGGGTAGGTGAGTTTATTTATTTAGACTAAGGTTAACCTTTGGTTACCTTTCAGGTAAAATGATGACATGTAGGGAAACAGGAAGAGTGTTGACAAAGGAAGGATACTGGGTAGTGTAGTTGTTGACTGGCTTCCTGATAAGGACAATGCAAAATGTAGGGGACAGGGTATTACTCCAGACTACCTCACTGAATCAGGAATGACTTAAACACATGGATGAATGTACATGAGCACACACACACACACACACACACACACACACACACACACACACACACACACACACACACACACACACACACAGAGAGAGAGTTGCATACAGACATGTAATAGCAGTGCCCTTTATGATGTTGGTTTATTTTCCTTTGAGGCAAATCAATGCGATATTTTTGTTCCTGTCCTTCAGGCTTTGCCTTAACACACATGTACATTCAAATAAACATGCACACATACATACACACACACACACACACACACTAATGCAGACATACATACACCCACACACACACACACACACACACACACACACTCATGCACACTCAGTTTGAATGTCTGTGTTTGTATGCATTACATGTATTGTTGGGAGTAAGCTGACTGACTGACTGTTTGTTTTACTTTGTATATGTTTCAGAGGCAGAGCCTCACAAACGCTTAAAAGAGCCATTGTTTAAGGGTCCCTGTGAGCCTGTCACACACTTCAATAACACACAGCCCAGTGGTCGGTGTGTTTGTGTATTTAATACTGAGGGTGGCTTTACTTTGTTTGTAATAAGCAAATTCATGAGGATAAACACTCGCCCACATGTGTACCAAACAAAACAAACAAAACATCGGTGCCTCCCGACCAGCACAGCATCATGGCATTGTTTCAGTGCAGAAGGAGACTGAGTGGCTATGCATTATTAACGTTAAATGTGAAGTAAACGTGAAGTTATTTCTTTTCCCCTCTTTTCCCCTCCTTTCTCTATCTTTAGATCTACTGGCCCCCATTGCCTGGAAACAGAGAGGAGTGTGAATCGAATGGCAAAGATCTAGAGGTAAGTAAATTACCTGTTTGTGTTTGTGTGTGTGTGTGTGTGTGTGTGTGTGTGTGTGTGTGTGTGTGTGAATGGCAAAGATCTAGAGGTAAGTAAATTACCTGTTTGTGTGTGTGTGTGTGTGTGTGTGTGTGTGTGTGTGTGTGTGTGTGTGTGTGTGTGTGTGTGTGTGTGTGTGTGTGAATGGCAAAGATCTAGAGGTAAGTAAATTACCTGTTTGTGTGTGTTTGCGTGTGTGTGCGTGTGTGTGTGTGTGTGTGTGTTTGTATGTGTGTCTTTGGTGCTGCTGTTGTGGTTCTACTAATAGTCTGTGTTTACAACCAGTGAGTGCGTCAGAGCTACTGATTGGGATGGAGGTTGTCGTGTGTTTATACACAGTGAATGAGGGCTATATCTGGCATGAAATTGTCCATTTGGTGGGCACAGCTAGGAGGTACACAACTCACATCACCACAGCAACCTTCTCAGCATTGTCTGCACTCATCTCACTGATTGACAACTTAGTTTCTACCTCACAGGCACTATTCTCTCTCTCTCTCTCTCTCTTTCTGTGTGTGTATGTCTGTGTATGTGTGTGTCTACAGTAAGTCTCTCTCTCTCTCTCTCTCTTTTGTCTTTCTGTGTGTGTCTTCAGTAAGTGAGAGAGTCATATCATCTGCTATCATTTAGGCTGGGTTGGTCATAAAGAAGAGGCCAATGTGTCTCCATGGAATGAAACTCAGGCAAGTGTGGTAACAGGAGTATTAAAAGTGACAGGTGGAGTGTGATATTCAATACACACACACACACACTCTCTCCCCCTTTCCATCTCTCTCTCTCTTTCCTTCTCTCACTCTCTCACACACTCACACAAACGTACGCCCTCACACATAGTAACCTTTCCCCTCTGCCTAAGTGAAATTTGACAAACGTAGGTAAAAAGTTTAGCAAGAGCAGAGCAAAGGGGAGAACAGCAGTCATTATGTATTATAGCTTTCTCTCTTTCATTCTCTCTCTCTGTCTCTCTCTTCTCTCTTTCACACACACGAAAGAAAGAGAGCTGATTGATGTGAAGCCCCACAGTAGGGTGTGTGTGTGTGTACATAGGGAGAGAGGAAAAAGGGAACGATTCCGCCATCTACAACTGTAATAATGTACACTAACCTCCGAAGTCACACTCTTCTTCCAATATAAATGTGTTGATTGATAGTTCTAGCTGTAGTCTGCACAAATACCTCTCTGTCTGTGGGTGACTACTGAAAGGTTATTCTGTCTGTGGGTGACTACTGAAAGGTTATTCTGTCTGTGGATGACTACTGAAAGGTGGTTCTGTCTGTGGATGACTACTGAAAGGTGGTTCTGTCTGTGGGTGACTACTGAAAGGTTGTCTGGACCCTTCCCTCTGCTGTTTCTACACAAAGACTGTCAAATGTGATGGACTGGCAGTCTAGAGTTCACATGCCCATAGTCCTGAACATTTGTTCTGTCAAAACCCATTTGAAATAAGTTGTGCATGTAATAGATTATTCACACATCAGTGCTAAGGACCTGCTTGTTGGTGACAGCTCTACTCTCCCCATTGTGGAACATGTGCTTCTGCTCCTCCACATGATCTAGACTCACTCTTCTGCTGCTTACACAGAACATGTGCTTCTACGCCACATGATCCAGACTCACTCTACTGCTGCTTACACAGAACATGTGCTTCTGCTCCACCATGAGTCATCTATCCTCCCTCTGTGTTGTTCTGTGTGACTCAACACTATTGTGCTGCCATCTGATCAACATGGCCATGCTGTTTCCTCCTCAGTTCTCCCGAAATTCCTCTGAAGAGCCATCTCTGTAGACCATCTCCGAGCTACTTTCTGGGTGTTTGTTTGTTTGTGTGTGTGTGTGTGTGTGTGAGTGTGAGTGTGTGTGTGTGTGTGTGTGTGTGTGTGTGTGTATGTGTGTGTGTGTTGGGTGCTCAGCCTCAGATGGAGCTCCTTTGGAAGTGAAGAGAAAGGCTGGTTGTGTGTGTGTGTGTGTGTGTGTGTGTGTGTGTGTGTGTGTGTGTGTGTGTGTGTGTGTGTGTGTGTGTGTGTTGGGTGCTCAGCATCAGATGGAGCTCCTTTGAAAGAGAAGAGAGAGGCTGGTTGTGTGCGTGTGTGTGTGTGTGTGTGTGTGTGTGTGTGTGTGTGTGTGTGTGTGTGTGTTGGGTGCTCAGCCTCAGATGGAGCTCCTTTGAAAGAGAAGAGAGAGGCTGGTTGTCGGTGCTGTGTCTGCTGGCTGTGATGAGAACCGTCTGTGTCTGTGACAGTGTCTCAGAGCCCCCCACCCCCCCACCCCCACCCCCCTCCTGGCACAGATGCTGAGGCTTTAATCTGAACCAGTAGTTCCACTATAGAGAGATGTTTACACTTAATCACACTCTTTTATAGCTTTAATCTGAAGAAGTAGTTCCACTATAGAGAGATGTTTACACTTAATCACACTCTTTTATAGCTTTAATCTGAAACAGTAGTTCCACTATAGAGAGATGTTTACACTTAATCACACTCTCTTATAGCTCACTGTGTGTGTGTGAGTGTGTGTGTGTGTGTGTGTGTGTGTGTGTGAGTGTGTGAGAGAGAGAGAGAGAGAGAGAGAGAGAGAGAGAGAGAGAGAGAGAGAGAGAGAGAGAGAGAAAGAAATTACCACTGGTAAAGCAAAGGCATTGGTACCATCTGTACTACTAAAATGATCAAATAACAAAACATTTCATCATATCATTAACAAGATGTGTTCTCCTCCAAAGTGTACACACACACACACACACTCACGGAGAGGGGGAGAGGGAGAGGGAGAGGGAGAGGGTGGTTGGATTGGTTTGTCCAAATCTCAGATGCTCACAGCTGCTGTTTGGATACACACAAATAAATGTCTTAACCTTTACCACACACACACACACACACACACACACACACACACACACACACACACACACACACACATGTATGCGCAGACAAATCAGCTGCTGAGTGGATGACTTTGACCTTGTCAACCTAGTGAACAACACACTAGAATCATTTCCGTTTCACCGTCATGCCCCCCCTCCCAGACACATACACACGTACACACACACACACACACACACACACACATGCACTCAGTCGCACACACACACACACACACACACACATGCACTCAGTCGCACACACACACACACACTCGCACAGGGGCTATTGTAATCAGTGGGAACAGGAACAAACCTCGCCCAACCTTTCCTGAAACCCTCCCAAGTCTCTCTCTCTAGCGCGCTCGCTCGCTCGCTCTCACTGCCTTTGTTGGCTGGCCTGGTTTCTCCAATTCAGTGTGCTGGATCCTTATGGCCAAACTATGTAGATTTACTTAATGACTTTGTGTGTGTGTGTGTATCTCTTTGTGTGTGTGTGTTACAGACGGAGTGTGCTAACTTTGTGCGGTTGCTGCAGCCCTTTAACCGAACACATCTACTGGCCTGTGGCACTGGAGCCTTCAAACCTGTGTGTGCCTACGTGAGAGTCGGTCACCGTGGAGAGGTAACACACACACACACACACACAAACAGACTCATACACACAGACTCATACACACAGACTCATACACATACTCACACACAGAGACTCATACACACAGACTCACACACATCTCCAAGTGTATGCACATTCTCCATCACACACACATAATGTGCCTTTTACAGACACTCACTCACATCAGTCACATGCCTCCATTCTCCTGAACACACACTATCAGTCACACACACTCAGTCACCCATACTCATGTAAACACTCTCACAGTCCTACTAATGGACTTGTATGAACGTGTGAATTCCTTTGAAGGTCTAGACATGGGAATATTTGTGTGTGCGTGCGTGTGTGTGTGTGTGTGTGTGTGTGTGTGTGTGTGTGTTGAAACAGTTGAGGTTCAAAGTTCATCCCACCCACAGTGTTAGCTGAGAAGTTGTGACCTGAGTGTGATCTATGAATGATCAAAAAGAGCAGCCGACCAGTGAAGTCCCAGGATGTATTTTGCCGGTGTAGTGGGTTGCCCCCAGACATGAATGATAACAAACATCTTGTGTGTGTGTGTGTGTGTGTGTGTGTGTGTGTGTGTGTGTGTGTGTGTATTTCTCTCCGTGTATTTGTGTATCTGCATGACAGTGCATTTGTCTTTTGTCTGAGTCTCAGTGTTTGTGTGTGTGTGTGTGTGTGTGTGTGTGTGTGTGTGTGTATGTATGCATATGTGTTAGATTGAATGAGCAGACAAAGAGGGATAGGAGTCTGGAGGAGAGAGAGAGCGAGAGAGAGAGAGAGGGAGAAAAATAGAGAGAGGGGGGGGGGGGGAAGAGAGAATGATGTATTCAGAGTAATGTAGGACAGACTGAATGATCAGGAAACGATTCCTCTGGAGAGATCCTTAAGAGGAACCCTTTCCCTGAAAAGACACCAGGAACCACACTAATGAGTTCTTTTATGTTTTGTAATTCTAAATGTAACTCTGTAATGTAAGTCCATGCAGAGAAAGGAGACAGACGCAAGGTTCTCACACACTTCCATATAAGACCAAAAAGATGTGGAACTGAGTAAATTGAGTGTGTCTGTGTTTTATTGTTACAGGGAGTGCCTTCACTGGAATTAGCCCAAAACTGTGTTATTTTTAGAGTTGGAGCATGTGTGTGTTTTTGTGTGCGCATGGGTGTGTGTAATCATGTGTGTGTATGTGTGTTTGGGGTTATTGTCCTCTTTTCTCTCATCAGTATTTGGAGTTTATCTTGTACATCCATCCTCCCTGAGGAAAGAGTTGTAGACATGCACTCATTCATCGAGACAATACAACATTGTGTGTGTAGCACGCACACACACACGCGCACACACACAGAGAGAGAGAGAGAGAGAGAGAGAGAGAGAGAGAGAGAGTTCACTTAGAGTGCAAATACAGTGCACCACTGATGGCCAGCACACATTTTAAATGCCCATGACCTATGTCCTGTATTGATGACATCATTCTCAGAACTATTAATTGTTTCTCCAATCAGTGGCCTGTGCTGAAACGTGACCCAAATAATAATAATAATCACCCCCATCACCACACAACACCTCTCCACCGTCGTCTCCAACCCCATCACCACACAACACCTCTCCACCGTCGTCTCCAACCCCATCACCACACAACACCTCTCCACCGTCGTCTCCAACCACATCACCACACAACACCTCTCCACCGTCGTCTCCAACCACATCACCACACAACAACTCTCCACCGTCGTCTCCAACCCCATCACCACACAACAACTCTCCACCGTCGTCTCCAACCCCAAGACCATCAACGCCTCTCCACCGTCGTCTCCAACCCCAAGACCATCGTGAGCTCCAGGTAGCTTCAGGCTATTGTTCTTGGTATGTCATGCTCATCTCCACACAATGACCAGAAACATCCATGTTGACCAAAGGTGACCTTAACATCCATAGTGTTTCCCCAAAGAAAATCTTCCCAGGAGTGTGTGTGTGTGTGTGTGTGTGTGTGTGTGTGTGTGTGTGTGTGTGTGAGTGTGAGTGTGTGTGTGTGTATGCATAGGCGGAGATCCCGGGGGGGACGTGTCCATAACCATAAAGTTGTCCCCCCCCCCAACAATCATTGGAAAGAAAACAGAATAGAAATAGAAATATAAAAAAAAAGCACGACGACACCAGCGGTGCTAATTATAAACGTAAAACAATGTGTTTTTTAAGTGTTAAAAAATCATGATCCCCCCTATTCCTCAAAGTGGTTTGGTTCACATGCTGTTTCCAAGGGGCGGGGCTACCGGCAGCTCCGCGTTTCAGTCAATCAGCCCAGTAGAAGGTCAGATTCTGAGATTGTTCCTCCTCTCTCCCCTGTCACTGCCATAGACGTATATACAGTATATATGTCTATGGTCACTGCCGCTATGATACACCGTATGTAAAGAGATTGACCTCATTCTCGAACGCAGTTAAGATCTGTATATAATATTTCAAGCTAGCTAATAACCTACAAAGATTCTTTATTCTTATTCTTTATTCTGTCTCTGGCGAGAGACTCTGGGGAGGTATCTATCTAGCATAGCTCGCTAGCTAGGATGGTGACAATCTAGACTAGAGTACAGTACAGTAACGTAGCAGTGTGGAGCAAGACAGCTGCTGGTAACATTATTGTTCAAGGGATGTGTGTGCATGTTTCCATTCACAAAATGCTACAAAGATTAAAATATAAAAAGTTCACAATGGCCTTTTGGGACGTTTTGTTCAACATTGATACAGTATATTAAGCTCCTTGCAACTTGCTGGCGTTTGCTATCGATAGCTCAGCATGCAAATTTTACAGACGGTAATATTAACATTTTGGCGGTAACATTAAAATTTTTATTTTAACATTAACAAATTTGCTGGAGAGACTATTTATGTACTAGAAGTGTTTATAATACTAGTTGACATGAACCATAACTGTTTGGGGATCTTCTCTCAACTAGATAGTTAGCTAGATAGCATAGTTCGCTAGATACTAGCTGCAAGCAGCTTAATTTACTTTAGAGCAGACATATGTGTGTTTGTTGATCTTTGATATATTGAGTTGGGAGTGGGGTCTCCCACACTGTTTAATCCACAGCCAGCACCTTTCCCCCTGTGTTTTGGCCTTTGGAAATTCGGAAAAAACAACGTGTCACTCTAATATCTCAGGGTATATTGTGCCAGATGTAAAATGTTATAAGAGAATTCGGTATTTAGCAGCTAAGTTATGCTAGCTCTCGTTACAGCAATTTTTTCATGTCCCCCCCCAGGAATTACTCTCTGAAATGTTACCATGTATTGTCCCCCCCTACAATGAAATGGGATCTCCGCCCCTGTGTGTGTGAGTGTTAGTGTGTGTGCGTATGTGTGTGTGTGTGTGTGTGTGTGACGTGTGTGTGTGTGTGTGTGTGAGTGTGTGTGTGTGTGTGTGTGTGTGTGTGAGTGTGTTTATGGGCTGTGACCGGGCTGCAGGTTGAGGGGTGGAGTGGGTGGTATTACATGTGTGTGTTCTTGTGTGTCGGGGTATTGTGGGGTGTGGTGAGGACATTAGTTCTGTGAGGACTCATTTGAGAACTCCATATGAAGAGAACTCCTTCAGACAAAGGCACCAAAGAGTTCTCGTTTGGTGAATAGATCCTTTTTTCCCAATTGTAACACACTGGAGGGATACCGCAGTAAGTGCATGTGTGAGGTTTTATTTGCACCCAGAAATGGTTCCCCTGCAGAGTCAAAGTATTTATTTGTTCATTTCTTCTGGTGTGTGCTTGTGTGTGTGTGTATGTGTGTGTGTGTGTGTGTGTGTGTGTGTGTGTGTGTTTAACAGCACGCATTTTCTCTGGAGCATTCCTCAGTGGAGAATGGCAGGGGAAGATGCCCTCATGACCCCAACATGCCCTTTGCCAGCACCTTCACCGGTACAGTCATCTCTGTATTCTCCCCTCTTTCTGTCTGTCTGACTATCTCTCATGCACACACACACACACACACACACACACACACACACACACACACACGCACACACACACACACACACACACACACACACACACATAAATAATTGTTAATTGGTGTGTTAACCTGTATCAGTGTGTGTGTGTGTGTGTGTGTGTGTGTGTGTGTGCTGCGAGTGCGTGTATGTGTGTGTGTGTGTGTGTGTGTGTGTGCTGCGAGTGCGTGCATGTGTGTGTATGTTTGAAGATGGGCCATCAGTCTTGGCTTCCCTGAATTCCCTCCTTGCCAGATAAATTGCTTTCTGAGTCTGCTCCAGGGGTTTGGTTTGTTCAGCTTTGAGCCAATCTCCCTTCCCCTCTCTCTCACTCCCCTTCTCTCCCTCTCTCTCACTCCCCCTCTCTCTCTTTCACTCACTCCCCTCTCCCTCTCTCTCTTTCACTCACTGCTCCACTCCCTTTTGTTCCATGTCTCTGCAATCAATCT
Source organism: Clupea harengus (assembly GCF_900700415.2). Taxonomy (NCBI): domain Eukaryota; kingdom Metazoa; phylum Chordata; class Actinopteri; order Clupeiformes; family Clupeidae; genus Clupea; species Clupea harengus. The sequence continues at coordinate 21,710,229 of NC_045155.1, read as the reverse complement.
TCTCTGATTCTTCACTGTAAATTTCCAATGACAATTAGAGAGCTCCACCCTGCACACACTCTGTAGGTGCACACACACACACACACACGCTCCCTCCCTCTGCCTCTCATTCTCTGTCATACACGTCTTCTCTTCCGAAACAAGCTGACTGCTATTATAGGTGTCAGCGGTCAAAAAAGCTTTAAACAGGAATGGAAGATTTCTTTGATAGCGAGTGAATGAGAAAAAAAAGATATAAATGAATGTGTGTGTGGGCGTGTGTGTGTGTGTGTGTGTGTGTGTGTGTGTGTGTGTGTGTGTGTGTGTGTGTGTGTGTGTGTGTGTGTGTTTGTGTGTGTGAGAGAGATGGAGCGAAATATTCAGGACCCCCAAGAGTGGAAGGGCCTTTACCAGCCAGTCTGATGTCTATCATGGTGTATCAGGGAGAGAGCAGAACTAGCTTAGAGCTGAAGTCACACACACTCCACTCTTAGAACTCAAGTCACACACACTCCACTCTCAAGTCACACACACTCCACTCTCAAGTCACACACACTCCACTCTTAGAGCTCAAGTCACACACACTCCACTCTTAGAGCTCAAGTCACACACACTCCACTCTTAGAGCTCAAGTCACACACACTCCACTCTTAGAGCTCAAGTCACACACACTCCCAGGGGCGGCCCTAGCACATTTGGCGCTCTAGGCGAGCTTCACTCCTGGCGCCCCCCCCCCCCCCTATTTTTTCCCCCCACGAAAACGGAATTGCAACTTTCAAATGCTATTTTGCCCTGTAAGACTGCATTTCTTTCACATAAACACAACAACGATCGCGACGATGAACAAACATTAATTCAAGAACAAATCACTGAGAAAATGTCACGCCTGTGCTGGACTACGCTCCGGCCACGCCCCCTGTTCAACTGTTTATGGACACACACTCCACGTCATCTTCCTAATCGCCTGCAAATAATGTTTTCTTAGTCTTCTAAAAGCGAATCTAAAATGATATAACAAAAGTATGTATTATCATCATTTGTTAAATGTAGCTATTCTGTAGGCTAGTTATTAAGCATTTTGGTGTATTTGGACAGCCTGACATTTTTTTATTCCAAGATGCATAGCTCTTGATTAGTTGAATCATGTCTAATTAAACTGGCTAGCTCGCTCCACCAAAACTAAAGCTGTCCAAATGTGATTACTCAAATTTTTATGACGCAAAATGACCAAATTGCGGTACAGCTGAACTTGAACTGATGTTTCGACTGAATGGCAATAACAAGGAACGTCACTGGTTAGCTAGCGTTAGCTAACTAGCAAGATTACATACAATCCATTCCCCAACACTTGGATTTTTACTAGTATTCCTCACTTGTTGACAAGTTGCCATGTTTGGCTTCCTTAATGGGTGTGCTATGCAACGAGTAAGATATGTGTAGTGTTGTTGCACTGGCTATTGGCTTTATATGTGCGCCCTATATTTTAATCATGTCTTTTTTTGTATAATGTAGAATAAATGGACATATCATTTTTTATATACCCGCCTCTGTAAAATCCTTAAAGAACTATGTGACAGGGAGTAGGAAAACTTTCAATGATAAGGTACATCTTTTCTTCTTAACTCCACTAAAGTGTCGGGGGCAATTAACGCATTCGTGAACGTTTTCTTATCTGGAATTCATTCTAGGCTAGAACAGGATTTAAGGATTTACCTTTCTCCTTGGCACGTTTCTCTTCTTCTTCCTTTCTTTTCTTCTTAAAATGCGCCCCGGATGGCTTTTGCCTCTTCATTATTTTGTTCTTCAAAGTTTCTTGAACACACACACACTCTAACCAAACGCCTCACTGTGCTAGCATGTTCTGACAAGGACATACGTACCCCTTCCGTTTTCGATTTTTGGCTCATTTTACCCTAATGTTAGATATTTTTTTTTATGTCAAAATATTGGTTGGAGATATAGAAGGGGGCGCAAAAAAAACTCTGTCCAGCAAAAATAAAACACAATTTTTTTTTTTGCGCCCCCCTCTGAGTGGCGCCCTAGGCGACTGCCTATACCGCCTGTAGGAAAAACCGCCCCTGCACACTCCACTCTCAAGTCACACACACTCCACTCTTAGAGCTCAAGTCACACACACTCCACTCTTAGAGCTCAAGTCACACACACTCCACTCTTAGAGCTCAAGTCACACACACTCCACTCTTAGAGTCACACACACACTCCACTCTTAGAGCTCAAGTCACACACACTCCACTCTTAGGGCTCAAGTCACACACACTCCACTCTTAGAGTCACACACACACTCCACTCTTAGAGCTCAAGTCACACACACTCCACTCTCAAGTCACACACACTCCACTCTTAGAGCTCAAGTCACACACACTCCACTCTTAAGGGCTTGTATCTTGCCACTTAGTTTCTGATGCAGCAGTGTTAGAAAGAGAAAAATCATTGAGTTGAACTGGAACCCAGAAGTGGTTAACACTGTAGTCATCAGTCATTTAGTCATTTTATTGCACTCAAATGCAGCAGCTGTTTTTAGAAGTTCACTGGCAAAGCTTGAAATATGCATTTGAACAGCCTGACAGAGTTATGGCTGAGTAAGACCCAAGCCAACAGCTACATAAAGAGACAGCAGTTGTAGATAGTCTTGTGTTTAATTTGGCTGTATTGAAGCTAGGTTGCTACATTGTTATCATGTTGCTTTCTCTCTATCTTTCCCCATCCCTCCCTCTCTCTCTCTTTCTCTCTGTCTAAAGGTGGAGAGTTGTATACAGGCCTGACAGCTGATTTTCTGGGCAGGGACTCTGTGATCCTCCGGAGCATGGGCTCTCGATCTCCCATGAGAACAGAGACCGACCAGCCATTACTGCACGGTACATTTATCTACAACACATTCATGAAGTCATACAGAGACAGGCATACTGCAGCATTACATGATACCTTATGTGTCTCTCTGTGTGTGTGTGTGTGTGTGTGTGTGTGTCTGCACAGAGCCCAAGTTCATAGCAGCTCACCGTATCCCTGACAGCGAG
>NC_045155.1:21694715-21699715 GCF_900700415.2 Clupea harengus | reverse complement strand
CTGTTTTAACTGGAAGTGTTTGGGACTAAAGCTGGGCGGCAGCTGTCCATGAATAAGGGTGTACAATCTTGCAGGCCTGTGAGTTCTGTGAGAATTCTGGACTATAGAATTTAACTTATTTAACCACACAATGATGTGTGTTAGCTGATTATGGACACTCAGAGAAACCTATGTCTCTGTATACTCCGTATACACCCACTATATCACACACACACACACACACACACACACACACACACACACACACACACACACACACACACAACACACACACACACATCTGAAGTGAACTGAAATGAACTATCTAACATTTTTTTGCTATATGTGTTTACACATTCAGCTATGCACTTATCTACTTCTCTTTGTTTCTGTCACTCGCCCCATCTGTAGTCTGTCAGTCTGTGTCTCAGCTCAGTTTTCACCAGGACTTTAGCTGAGAGGAGTCTGTATTGCCAACTCTTTTGATTAGCCAATCAGTGGGCTCAGTTTAGGGGATAGGGTTAGGGTTAGCCAATCATTGGGTCAGTTTAGGGGAGAGTGGCAAAAAAGTGGCAAGTTTTGAAAAGAAGAAGAGAGCAGCCTCAAGACCAATCAAAATACTTCAGCTCTGAACTATGTTCACTTCCAATACCACTTACTGAAAGTCTGGTCAAATCTGATTCAGTCTCTCATCCACAATGAACACAATATCACATGATGAACACAATGAACACATGGAAGAAATGATCCATCAGACTAATCCTTCTATGACACCAACCATCTTCACATTCAGAACTCTTCTCTTGGCACTGACCCTAAAGCCCTTGGTCTGGCTGTGGTAGTCTGCCATCTTCACATTCAGAACTCTTCTCTTGGTACTGACCCTAAAGCCCTTGGTCTGGCTGTGGTAGTCTGCCGTCTGTAGTTTCAGCTGATTAACAAATTGTAGTTATCTAAAACAGTAAGTACTAAAGGACACCATGACCTTACTAGTTGGTGGTATTTGTGTTATTATTCTGCACAGGCATTAGTAGGAATGCTTCAGTGGTCAAGTTGTGCACGTTTAGAATACAAGTCAATTAAAGGCACAGTCCATTATTCTACTCCAGTATACTTTCTGTCCAAATCACTGAATTGCTCCTCATGGGCCTCTAGCTGTCTGCTCGTACACAATTCTAGCCAATCAACATGTTGCCTCACGAGCACTGAAGGGAGGGGTGCAATTTGTTTGGCTGTTGAGTTCAAATATCAACGTTTTACCAGAATTGTGGACTGTACCTTTAACACTGCCTTGAAAACATTAACATACCACTTCAAATATTTGATACCCAAATGTTCAAAATATCTACACATTTATGTTGTGTGGTAGAACATAAATAAAGTGATGCTGCAGTTTTCCTGTTTCAATCCAAATGTTTTCTGCTTCAAGGCTTGGAGGTTTGGAGTAGTTCCATAGATGTGCAGCTTTTTAAGCATCTGTTCAAATCATTTCAAATCCCATAACTGCATACAATGTACAGAACCTACAGTGTTTCTTATAAATAAATATACTTTTAACACCTACTTTTCTCTGTTGAGTGCTGGTATATCGCTGGGTTAAAAAGATGAAAATAGTTTGACACTCTCAGCGTGATCTCTACCACAGGTGCCACACAAGGTAAGGTTCTTTGTCCTTTAATGAAGTCTCATAGGGTTTCTGGGGAAAGCTTTAGTTATGTGAGTGCGGTCAGCTAGTAAAGAGGTCAAATTCTCTGAAGAACAAATCAGGATATCGGAAGTGTTTTCACAGTGGCAGCGGTTTCATCCGTATGTGTGTGTGTGTGTGTGTGTGTGTGTGTAAATGTGTGAGAGAGGATGAGGATGAGCGATTCAGAGGATGAACGATTCAGAGGATGTTTGTGTGTGTGTGCGCGTGCGTGTGTGTGTGTATCTTGGGGGGCCATAGTGACACGTGCAGTAAACAACAAACAGGATGCAGACTGAGATGTTGGTGATGTCAACGCTGGACACTGTTTACCTAAGACAAACTTCCTGTTTTGGGAAGCAGGAGGATACATTGACCAAAGTCCCTCCCTACCTTCAGCTGACTCCTCTAATGATCTGGAGTCATTTACACAGAGCCACACACACAGTGTGTGTTGTGTTTTAGTACCAGTAGTGATTGAACAGGCCCTGTATCAACACTGCAGGTCTGTAAAAACACACTCTAGAGCAATTATCAGCATGCTTACTCATGTCCTAGCGCCTGTGGACACACTGTTTCTTTGTTATTCTTTCCCAGTGGGTCAGTGGCCTTATCTTGAGTCCCGCTCTCACCCACACATCTCCTGCCTGCTGGTTGCCGTGGGCGACCCTCTCTGCTTCCTCCTCCTTCTCCTCCATCATGTCTGTTCTGCTTCCTCCTCTCTCCACTCATTATCTCCTCCTCCTCCTCCTCCTCCATCATGTCTGTTCTGCTTGGGCTTTGGGTTTTATTTGACGTGTCATGGAAGACGGAGCGAGAGAGAGAGGATTGGTGTTGGCAGAAGTGCAAACCTGTATTATTGCGTCAACACACTTCATCCAGTGGGAAAATTATATCTAACGACCCACATTAATCATGGGTACCAGCAACTGGAAGTGTCAAAGCAGAGCAGAGAGTTCTTACATACACACACACACACACACACTCTCTCTCTCACACACACACACTCTCTCTCTCTCTGTCATACACACACAGGCACAGACTCTCTCTCACACACAGACCATGTGAGTTGTGAGTTGTTTAAATTACAACTATTTAAATGGGCATGGCTGCTGTAGTCTCATACCTGCCAATTCTTAGCCTCAATGCCTGACAAAAAAAAATAAAACATCTGTTACTTCTTACCTAAATACTTCTTTTGTCCACTCTTTTGTACAACAACAAAAGCAGGCTTAAATATTAGTTGGAGTGGAAGAAAATAATCATTTGGACTCTTTCTAAAATTTGAGCACCATCTTGTGGACATTCTACATGCACAGTTCAAGCCAGTAACACTGTTTTAAAAATGTAACACTGTTTTAAAGTTTCAGAAGTGAACATTTGACATGTAACACTGTTTTAAAATGGACATGTAACACAATCCTAAAGTTGCCATAAGTGAACATTTAACATGTAACACTGTTTTAAAGTTGCAATAAGTCAACATTTGTTCTAAGTTGAGTTTTTTTTCAACCAGCAATGACATCATTCTGAAGGAATAACATAGATTCTGTGGTAGGAGAGCAGAATCATTGCCCACAAGACTGAAAGCCCTCTCTGGGCTCCTGGCCTTCACTCATAAGTGCCCCACTGCACACACCTCTGGGCTCCTGATCTTCACTCACTCATTAGTGCCCCACTGCACACACCTCTGGGCTCCTGATCTTCACTCACTCATTAGTGCCCCACTGCACACACCTCTGGGCTCCTGGCCTTCACTCATTAGTGCCCCACTGCACACACCTCTGGGCTCCTGGCCTTCACTCATTAGTGCCCCACTGCACACACCTCTGGGCTCCTGATCTTCACTCACTCATTAGTGCCCACTGCACACACCTCTGGGCTCCTGATCTTCACTCACTCATTAGTGCCCCACTGCACACACATCTGGGCTCCTGATCTTCACTCACTCATTAGTGCCCACTGCACACACCTCTGGGCTCCTGATCTTCACTCACTCATTAGTGCCCCACTGCACACACCTCTGGGCTCCTGACCTTCACTCACTCATTAGTGCCCCACTGCACACACCTCTGGGCTCCTGGCCTTCACTCATTAGTGCCCCTCTGCACACACCTGTGCCAGGGATGAGTGGCCTCTGGATGTCAGCAGGGGGAGAGCTGGGTTGGACCCATGTGTCAGTCTGGGGAGGAGATCTGGGTTAGACCCATGAGTCAGTCTGGGGAGGAGAGCTGGGTTAGACCCATGTGTCACTCTGGTGTCCTCTGGCCCCCAGCTCAGGCAGAAAGGGTCGACGGAGAGAGTAATTAACTCTGCCTTTCAGTGACTACAATTACTAAAAGAAAGTGACTCTTCTGTTAGTGTTTTAATATATATATATACAGTGGGGAAAATAAGTATTTGAACCCCTGCCGATTTCGCAAGTTTGGCCACTTGCAAAGAAATGTGTGATCTATAATTGTAAAAAATCCAGAAAACTGCATTTTATAACATTTACGACTTAATTTGCATTTGATGCAGAAAATATATATATAATGATGAATGTATTGCAGTGGTGGCTAGAGTGAATTCTAGAGTGACTCCCTGGTGGCTGTGATGGACAGAGCGGTTCATTTGGCCCCCCTTAAGAAGGAAGGAACCCGTTTCTCAAAATAGAAACATCCTCCTGATCATGATTCTGGACACATATAGTCACCATAAAAACACTTGAGTTTTAGCTGATGACTGAACCTCACTCTGTAAATTCAATACCTTGACACTCTTGGTGGCAGGCCTTTTACAGGAGTGATCTCTTGACACTCTTGGTGGCAGGCCTTTTACAGGAGTGATCTCTTGACACTCTTGGTGGCAGGCCTTTTACAGGAGTGATCTCTTGACTCCCAGGGGGTCTGTCATGAGAGTAGATAGATAAGATGGGTGGCTGGCGTGCGCACGCGTGTGGTTTTGCTGCTGGGTGTGCAGCTAAGTAGCTGTGGCCAAAGCACACAGGTTATAGCCATCACTCAAGCTGGGCAGTCTGAGATGCCATCATTGCAAGGCCACAAGAGGCAGTGCAACACACACACACGCACACATACACACACACACACACACACACACACACACACACACACACACACACACACACACACACACACACACACACACACACACACACACACACACACACACACACACGCTGCTACTGCCAGACCCAGCGAGGGCAGCAGTGAGGGGAATGCAAACAGGAAGCACTGTGGTGATACGTGCCAGCGCATCCTGTCCCAATGAAAGCCTTGCAGTTTGTGTTAGCGAACAGCAGGGGGCAGTGAGTTGACAGTATATCCACAAATATAGC
>NC_045155.1:21687215-21689715 GCF_900700415.2 Clupea harengus | reverse complement strand
GAGGGAGAGAGAGAGAGAGAGAGAGGGAGGGAGAGAGAGAGAGAGAGAGAGAGAGAGACACACAGAGAGAGAGAGAGAGAGAGGAGGGGGGGAGTGTAAGACATCTGGATGGACTTGACTTGAGCACTACTGCCAGTAAATAGCCCTGGCTGCACATTTGTAGGAGTCACAGCCACACGGCTGAAAAATAAGGACGGGAAGTCCTGACGTCAGGATCAGATGTGAGTATTGCTATTGGACCTTTCTGCACAGCAGGGCATGCATGGCAATAAAAAGAGTTGGCAGAGCTCCATGTGATTTCAGGTTGAACATTTTGTAGTTACAAGTGCTTACAAGTAGTTGAGGTTCCATCTCACCATGTTTCATTACACATAGATCATTCATGTGTCATTGTTGGGCAATAAGGCCTAAGTGTTCAACAGTAGGTTTGAGTGAAGAATACTGTTAAGATGCTGGATACAAGTAAACAAACAATGCATGTTTGTGCAAACAAGAACATCAGTGCTTTTAAGAAAACAAAATGATGGATCCTCATCAAACCCAAAATATGGCCCAATGAGAGGCCAAACCACACGGGCTGGAACACTGAAGAAGTCCCCAATCAAACCAACCCACCAACCAACCCAACAGCTCCAAGTACACTGCCACTCTTGCTTCATCCAGCAGTGCAGTTTTTCATGTCCAACCAGAGAGAGTTATGAGGAAGAAGGGAACTCTATCTGAACCAATGGAAAATATCAGAGCCAAGTCAGCTAAGCTGCTATCAGCCTTTTATGTAAAATGATGTTGAGTGCTGGACAAAATAAGCACTGAAAAAGAAAACAGGATATTTTTTTCTGTCTTTGCTGCAAAGTCAAGCCATGGTCAGTGTGCAGGGGGAAAACTTGATAAAAAAGTCAGATAAAAAGCCAGTACCTCTGAGACACTGAGGCCTGTGCAGCTTAAAACTCTGACATTTTAGCCTGCATTCCCCCTGTTTGTCATTTCCATTCAGCGGAGGCTGATGTTTGCCTATCTGTCTGACGGCTGCATTCCTGCTGGTCAGCTGAAGCGTTTGCTTTTGTAAAGTAAACTCTGTCTCCACTGGAAGGTCCATGCCATTGCTCAGGCTTCGCTGGCTGCTGCTGCTGCAGAAACACTCCCACCCATCTTGTTGGACGGTGAAAGTTATGATGGCACCAGCAAACTATGTTTAGATAACATCACCGGTAGAAAACACTGTGTCAACCTTTTAAAGGGACACACTGAACACACTGAGGGCTTGGGAGTAGTTTGAACCATACATAATATATGATGGTGGGAACAACCACTTGGGTGCCATCTTTGCAAGCTGAGGAAATGTTCTTAGTCATCCCTTACTGCCTGAGAAGAGAGGGAACACTCTCTATCTTGACTCTTTGGACTGTCCTTTCCAGTTTGACAGAGTGTGTCTGTGTGTGTGTGTGTGGGTGTGTGTGTGTGTGTGTGTGTGTGTGTGTGTGTGAGTGTGTGGTTGTGTGTGTGTGTGGTTGTGTGAGAGAGACTTACTCGTTTAGATGAGATCTGCATGTTAATGATGGATGAGGAGTCCTGTGTGGAGAGAATGGAGAGAAAGAGGTTAGGACGCCCGCCCGCGAGGGTGTGTGTGTGTGTGTGTGTGTGTGTGTGTGTGTGTGTGTGTGTGTGTGTGTGTGTGTGTGTGAGAGAGAGAGACTGCATATGTACTCAGTAGGCGTGCAGGCATCCACCCAGAAGCTCACCTTGAACACTTGGAGCTCCTCCAGCAGAAGAGCAGTGTTGCTGCTCCAGGTGCCCTTGGGCACGGAGATCACCTTCAGCACCGTCCCAACATCTGCATTAGAGAACACACACACACAGGTGAATACAGGTATGCACACACACACACACACACACACACACACACACACACACACACACACACACACACACGCGCACACACACACACACACACACACACACACACACACACACACGCATGACTGAACAGTGGAGTAGATTGAGCACAACCTCAACACAAACACACTTCATGCCCATACATACCATTGACCAAGGCAGGAGAACACCTTCACACAACTGTACACACACACACACACTCACACATACTAACACACACACACACACACACACACACACACACACACACACACACACACACACACACACACACACACACACACACACACACACACACACACACACACACACACACACACCCACACCCACACTGATATTGGTGACTGTATAAGTCTCTCACTTCCTCTTGTAAAGCCTGTTAATAAACATCTCCCTAGGCTGTGAAACTCAGAGATAGCCAGGCTGTGGAAATGCCACAGTCATGAGTATGGGCCCAGAGCAGCAGAGAGTGCTGTAATTATGAGGCTCACGTGAGCGCCAGCGGAAGCTTACACAATCAGGGCGTGACAAAGCCCCAAAGAGAAGGCCAACTCAGTCAGCCTACAGGACTCGATGAGCACTCACTCATTGGCAAACTTGGCAATCA
>NC_045155.1:21659715-21662215 GCF_900700415.2 Clupea harengus | reverse complement strand
CCCCCACACACACACACACACACACACAACCTCCATGTGCAACACACACACTGATGTTCACACAAATACAAAAAGTTGGCTGTTAAAATGAACAGAATTGGCCCTGTACAGGACGCAAATCGGCCATATCTATGGGTACCAGGGACACACACACATACACACTGACACAATGGCCTCTCTGTTAGAAATCAGGGCTCTGTTCATACAACGCAATCAAGTCACAAATGAACACCAGAGCTTCCCACACGCATGCACACACACACGGCCACGATCTCAGGGGACTACACACCCTAACCCCTAACCAGGGCCCCTGTTCGTTCACAAACACCCACACATTCAAACATATGACTCTCTGTCTATGTCTCTCTATTGACTGTGTTTGTATAGGCCTATTAGATAAACCATCGCTGCCTCTTCCTCTTCCCTAATCCGCCTTTATCTCTCTTTCCTTCCCTCTGTCCATCTCTCTCTCAAAAACACACTGGGCTACATACACTATGGAGCCATATAGCCATACAGGCTGGCTGGGTGCACGGCAGTGTGTGTGTGTGTGTGTGTGTGTGTGTGTGCGTGTGTGTGTGTATGTGTGTGTGGGCGGGGGGTATAGAGGGAGGCGCCAGAGCCTCTAACAGGGGAGGAAGGGGGGCATCAGTGCTCCCTCAGCCAACTAAAGCCACGGCCCCCTGCTCCTGCTCCTGCTCCTGGAAGCAACACGCTCTTTAGCTAAAACGATGATGACAAATGCTTATATGCCTTTGACATCACTTTGAATGGATCATATTGGTTCCGCTGTGCATGTCAAGCTGAGTGTGTGGAGTGGGGGTGAGGCTGTGTGTGTGTGTGTGTGTGTGTGTGTGTGGAGAGGGGGTGGGGGTGAGGTTGTGTGTCTGTGTGTGTGTGTGTGTGTGTGTGTGTGTGTGTGTGTGTGTGTGTGTGTGTGTGTGGAGTGGGGGTGGGGGTGAGGCTGTGTGTCTGTGTGTGAATATGGAAGCGGGTCTGTGAGGGAGACGACACAAATTAAACCTGACCCCGCAATAAGCCTCACCAGCTGAGCCCCCTAATTCACACCAAAACCACACACACACACACACACACACACACACACACACACACACACACACACACACACACACACACAGGCACACAGGCACACACACACACACACACACACACACACACACAGGCACACATACTCGTTTGGCAACAGGGGTTCATTCAGATCCAGAGCGTCTGGGGAACAGCAGTGACCAAGCGAACAGGTTTACAGAGAGAAAGAGAACTGGGGAAAGACAGAATTAGAAAGACAGAGACTTCACACTTCACTCTAGCATTGGCTATTCCTGAAGAAAATTCCAAAACCCATAAGTCAGGAAACACATATTCACACATATCCACACACAATACCCAAAAGCCAACCTCAAAATAATGTCCTTCAAGCAGTTACCACTGGCCACGATCAGCACTGTCATCGAATATGGAAACATCTCTCTCTGCTCAGCCAACAATAGGCTACGGTAGTATCTAGTATCTAGTATCTAGTATAATAGTATAGCATATAGGCTGATCTATAAACTGACTGGTTGACAGTGGTCATGTTATTCTTGTCTGCACATTGTGTGTGGAGTTTAGAGACGTAAAACTGAATTCACAGATACTAAACCTCATTCATTTGTCTGCCTCTAGTTAAGTGTGTCTCTACTCTGGCCACTTCCCCGTGAAGTGGCTAACAGGTACAGTATATTGATAAGCTGTCAAGCATGGCATATAGAATGGCGGTCTCAGAGTCTGGCTAATGATTCTAGATTCACCCCATTACACCCACCCAGGCACTGACAGAGACAAACGAGCAGGCCAGGACTACTGGGCAGCGAGAGCGTACAGCACTAGTGCAGTCTTAGGTGTGTAAGAAGAGAACTCACTACTGCAGTCTTAGGTGTGTAAGAAGAGAACTCACTAGTGCAGTCTTAGGTGTGTAAGAAGAGAACTCTTCGCTTTCATTTTTACACTTATTATTATTATTATTATCATTATTATTATTATTATTATTATTATTATTCTTTCAAAATCAAAGTTGTTTAATTAGCATTAATGTTTAGATACAGTGTTCCCAAAGCATAAAGAACAATAAACACATTAATTTGTAATATAACACTGAGACACAGAACATATATCTATACAAAAGATGAAATCAAGACATTAGGAGAACACCATGGGTTGATCTCACCTCTCTCTGTCCCTCATGCTATGGCAGGCTGTAATGTAGTGTGCATAATGTAGTGTGCATAATGTAGTGTGCAGCTCATATTTGGGATTGGGTCTGAGAATAGTACAAAATACCTCTTTCTTGGCAGTAAAGTTTTGGACAGAATAGAGAGTGCCTACATAATGATTATTACTGGAGGAGGGGCACGTGCCCATGTGTTGCTGCTGAGAGGGGGGAGAGAGGGGTGGGGGGGAGAGAGGGGTGGGGGGAGAGAGGGGTGGGGGGAGAGGGGGGGGG
>NC_045155.1:21644715-21652215 GCF_900700415.2 Clupea harengus | reverse complement strand
AGGAAGAAAGGAAACGAGAGAGATAGAGAAAGAGAGAGAGAAAACCCGGAGCCCTTAGGCTTCATTTTGCTATGGTCTGCCCTCTGACACAGAGCTGAATAAACACACACACACACACGCACATACACACACACACACACACACACACACACACACACACACACACACACACACACACACACACACACACACACACACAAACACACACACACACACACACACACACACACACACGCGCGCGCGCGTGCGTTTCCTTTACGTGACCTGGGTCATAGATGCTCTAGTAAAGATTAACTATTTGAAGAACCAGCAAATTGTGACCACTGCAAGAAGAGCATGAAAGCCAATGAACAGTGTGTCACGGTGTGTGAGCGACGGCAGGACAGGATCCGGGTCAAAAAACGTTTGAGGCACACACAGGACCGCAGAGTATTAACTGCATCCATCCCACCATTCCATCAGTCAGAGCACAGCCATTCGGTGCAGTGACATAAATAAAGCTGTGATTATGCAGTCATGTCCAATCCACATCGGTTTGGCATTCTCTAAGTCCTGCCACTTATTATTATTAAGGGTCCAAGACACATGATTCCACTCAGCGAGTCGGAGTGGCCAAAGCCATTGGTCTGAGGTCCACTGAGGTCCAGGCATGGCAGAGAACGGGCAGGTCAGCGCTGAGCTCAGCACAGCCACTAATGTGCAGGACGGGGGCCAAGTGGCGGATTAAGAGCCAGTCATTTATCTTCAGAAATGGCCAGCACATTACAGCAGGATCCCTACAAGGTGCTCCAAGGTTAATGCCAGATGGTTTACAATCTCATGAGCTGCTTGTCTGTCGCATTTCTCTCCTTTATGGGCCGGGAGCCTTTTGGCCTTGCCCTGTTGGGCTCCATATGCCACCTCTACTGTGTTGTTGTATCCTGTATTCTCCGAAGCTTTACACTGGCCTTAGATGGCTGAACTACAGCACAAGCAGCTCAACTGGAAAAAGACAGTGAGGCCTCTGGCTGTAGTAGTGGTAGTGCTGTAGGCTGTAGTAGTAGTAGTACTGTAGGCTGTAGTAGTGGTACTGTAGTAGTACTGTAGGCTGTAGTAGTACTGTAGGCTGTAGTAGTAGTAGTACTGTAGGCTGTAGTAGTGGTACTGTAGTAGTACTGTAGGCTGTAGTAGTACTGTAGGCTGTAGTAGTACTGTAGGCTGTAGTAGTGGTAGTGCTGTAGGCTGTAGTAGTACTGTAGGCTGTAGTAGTAGTACTGTAGTAGTAGTACTGTAGTAGTAGTACTGTAGGCTGTAGGTGTAGTAGTGCTGTAGGCTGTAGGTGTAGTAGTAGTAGTAGTAGTACTGTAGTAGTAGTACTGTAGTAGTAGTACTGTAGGCTGTGCTCCATGTGTTTATGTGCTCTGAGCCTCACATAATAATTCACCTGCCCTCAGTAACCTGCACCACTGATCAGAGTGACCTAAAGATGCAGATCCAAAAATACACTCACATACACACGTGCACACACGCAAACGCACGCACACACACACACACACAAACACGCACACGCAAACGCACACGCACACGCAAACGCAAACGCACACGCACACGCACACGCACGCGCACGCGCACACGCAAACGCACACACGCAAACGCACACACACACACACACACACACACACACACACACACACACACAAACACACAGTGCTCAGCACAAATTGAACAAAGAACTAACTCATTACTAAGCATTCCAACCTCCTGTAACCTTCTCATACCCTACAGTAACCCCCCCCCCCTTTCTCTCTCCTCCTTTCTCTGTCTGTGCTGCTCTCTCTTTACTCTTTATTCTTTTAGAACCGTATCTTCCTCTCTTCCTCTGTTCTTCTGCTGTCTCCTCCCTTTCCCCCATCAGCTCCTTCTGAAAAAGAACGAGCTAGAAGGCAGAACAAGAGAACACAAACGCTCAGTGAAAGGCTGATTTGTTTATAAATCCTTTAGGTGTGGTGTAAACCTTCATAAGCCCCAAACAGCACAGATACACAAACACCAACACACCATTCACTACCCAAAATGAAACCTCACAGTATTGGCTGAGAAATGCAAAAACTATGTGTGTGTCTGTGTGTGTGAGTGTGTGTGTGGGTCCATGTGTGCATGGCTTTGCAGAAGAGAGATGAAATTATTGCTGATGCTCATTGTGTTAATCTGACCAATCAGCTGAGAGTTCAGGAATTCACCCAGTGGACGCCCCTCCCCTGACCAGAGGTGGGCTGATGTGTGTGTGTGTGTGTGTGTGTGTGTGTGTGTTCAGTATATGTGTGCGTACGTGTGTGTGTGTGTGTAAGTAAGAGGCTTGATGCAGGCTGTGGGTATTTGTGGGTGCTTGTGGGCATTTGGGCATTGGCAGTGTGAGCTGTCTGTGAGAAGAGGAGGTCCTTTATAAAGGACCATTTATTCAAGAGGATAAGCCTGCCATCACAGTGCTGTAATTTAGGTTAAGTGGCTTTTTCAACCACAATCCACACACACAAAGGCAGGCAGGCACACACACACACACACACACACACACACACACGCACGCGCACGCACACGCACACGCACACGCACACGCACACGCACACGCACACGCACACACACACACACACACACACACACACACACACACACACACACACACACAGACATTGAGAGAGACAGAGAGAGAGGTGGGTTAGAAAGAGAGCAGTGGGAAGATGAAGATGTTGAAGTGTTAAAGCTGAAACAGGAATCCTCTGATAAAATACTGAAATACTCTTAACACACTGAGTGTATTAGTCAGATGACATAGCACATACACACGCTTCTCATAAGGTAGGCATGGGAAAGCACTTCCATAGACAGATTATTGGAGTAAGTGAATCTGTGAGATATCATGGGATGATCTCCCAGTGTTTAGATGGACCTGTACCAGTGAGATGTGACACCATCCTTCCAGAGCAGTGAAATCATGTCCTGTCATGGACAGATGTGGACATCTTCTAAACATCTGTCTCAAATATATATGTCACATGTCTTGACCCAAATGCCTTGTTGCACATGGCAATGTCACCCCAGTAGACCCCCAAACCACTGCTCAGCTAAGGGGGCACCAGTCTCATCACTAGAGACCATAGGCACTGAAGCCACCCCCACCTGTGGGCTGGTTCAACTGTGAGCCTCCGTGAAGGATGCCTCATCTGACTGTTCCTCATTCCTTAAGCCCTCAGCAGTCCACTGTCAGTGCCCTTTGCACCGCTGCACACGCAAGCCTTCATAGCCCGGGGCACTGAGATGACTGATTTGTGGCCTGCAATGGAGCTATGCGATCTGCTACCAGCTGGCTTCTTGTGATTGACGGCCTGCACGCCTCCCGCACTGACAGGCTGTGAAATGATTTCAATTGGCAACAGTAGCGTGTTTCACCTAGCACAAAAAACACACAGTGAGGAGGGATCAGCATTCAGCGCTATATGAATACAGGATTTGAATTGTGATCATGTCATCTGAGGTAGCCAAAGGTGATAGCTATCCAAAAGGCCTTTATACACAACCATGTCATTGTTGGGACTTCTATATGGTAAGGCAGCAGCTCAGAATCATCTGGAAAGCCTCCTCGCCCAACCCCACACAGCAAGAAACCACTCACAGTCCAACCACCCGGTGTCAAGCAATTGTTAAGCAATCAATGTATTTGAATTGCTGAAAAATAGCACATTAATGGACAAAAGAAACATTGGAAGACATCCCCAGCTGTATAGCCCATCACACAGGATTTATGAGACTATACGATTAGCATAATCACTAACAACACACCTTGATTACGTAATAGATTGGTATGTGATACTAAATGAATAAAAGCCATCATTGTTGTTTCAAGCTAATTTCTTACCAAGAATACAAATATTTGTTTTATATACATACAAATAACTAGACTACAGGCATGTAAGACAAAAAAGCAGAAATTTAAAAAGATATGACCCAGCCTGACCTTTCACAACCAATCAAACAAGGCAGGCTTGCTTAACATTATCATAGCATTATTTAAATCACATTAGTTTTATTTACTATTTGTAAATATATGTATGTACCGGTATGTATTTTTTTTTAGTTCAACTGTCAGGCATGATTTAAGATTATAGTGACAAAATCTGCATAATTATAGCATCAACAACACATCCAAAGTGATAGCTGAGACTATACAATGATAATGAACCAGACTTGTATTGGGGAAAAAGGGTATTTGAATCTGAATATCCCCCAATCACTGCTAGGGTCCCTGAGAAACCCTTGTGAAAAACATGGTTCTTTTCTCCACAGCAAGATGAAAATGGAGAATGCAAACTAAATTTAGGGTCACATGACACAAATTGTGTGTAGTTACCCAGATACAGCTTAACCCACTGGCTCATCTTACCCCCCTCTTCGTTACTCAGGGCCCATGGGATCCGTGAAGGCATGAGAGGTGAGTATGACTCCTAGGGCCCTGGGTGGAGGCATGAGAGGTGAGTATGACTCCTAGGGCCCTGGGTGGAGGCATGAGAGGTGAGTATGACTCCTAGGGCCCTGGCTGTAGGCATGAGAGGTGAGTATGACTCCTAGGGCCCTGGCTGTAGGCATGAGAGGTTAGTATGACTCCTAGGGCCCTGGCTGTAGGCATGAGAGGTTAGTATGACTCCTAGGGCCCTGGCTGTAGGCATGAGAGGTTAGTATGACTACTAGGGCCCTGGCTGAAGGCATGAGAGGTTAGTATGACTCTTAGGGCCCTGGGTGGAGGCATGAGAGGTTAGTATGACTCCTAGGGCCCTGGGTGAAGGCATGAGAGGTGAGTATGACCATGAAGGAGCAGCCACAGATACAGCTACAACAGCAAGACATGAAAGGGGGTTCAGGCCATGGGCTCTGTAAAGCGAGACAATTTGATTGTTTCGGCGCTATATAAATGAAATAAAATTGAACTGAATTTCATTTGTGTGTGTATAGAAGGGCTGAGGGTGTGAAAGGCACATCATGAAAATATGTTATTTATTTTATTAGCACAAGCTCATGCAGAAATCCCCCCCCCACTCCTCACACACACACACACACACACACACACACACACACACAACACACACACACACACACACACACACACACACACACACACACACACACACACACACACACACACACCCACACACACACACACACACACACACACACACACACACACACACACACACACACACACACACTGGGTCTCCAAGGGCCCCTCACCACACAAACACTGGCATAGACAATGAAAGATGTGCAACAAATCCTGAACACAAAGTAACGAGTGTAGCTTTTGGCAAAAATCTTTCAGCACAGGTGTACAGCCTCCTGAAAAAGACCACCAGACCTTCAAAAGACACACAGGAGACGTACACAGTCTGAGTATATATATTTATGTGTGTGTGTATTTGAGAGACAGAGACCTTTTGTGGTTGTGTGTAGTAAACAACATTCACAAATGGTATCTCTCTCTGTTGTATGGAGACGTGAAGGGCTCTTTAATCAAGCCAAGTGTGTCTGTCAGCAGCCTGAGACACAAACACAGAACCTCTGGGGTGTCTCAACATGACCATGCAACACCTCTCCATCCATCCTTACACACACACACACACACACACACACACACATACACACACACACACACACACACACACACACACACACACACACACACACACACACACACACACACACACACACACACACACACACACACACACACACACACACACACACACTCCCATATCCTGGGACAGATGCCTACCTGAACATACAACCTGAACACATACACAGCTTTACCTGACACACATAGGTCCACATGTTCTAGTGCACGCACGAGTTGCATAATATGATGGAAAACATTACATGTTTGGAGTGTGCAGTCTTTACGTTTACTTCCACTAATGCTCTCTTTGGCTTTTGAACCTGTAAGTAAGGACACACACACACACACACACACACACACACACACACACACACACACACACACACACACACACACACACACACACACACACACACACACACACACACACACACACACACACACAAATGCAAAGGGCAATGTAAGATGATGTAGATTGATGGACTAAAATCATATAAACACTGAATAAGATATACAGTGCATTAGAATGACCAAGTAGAAGTAGAGGTAGAAGTACCATTTCCCTCATTCTCTTAATGCACAGACACATCTCTTCAAACCGATGTACATTCTCTTAATACACAGACACATCTCTTTAAACCGATGTACATTCTCTTAATACACAGAAACATCTCTTCAAACTTAGACGCCTGCCTCATCGCAGAGATGGCAGGAGTACTTGCTTTGTTATTTTTCTGGGTCAAAGTCTAAGTTTTCCGTCTGTATAAAGCTGGCCTTTGCGCAGCAATAAGGACCTGAAGTCCTTCCTTGATTCTTCCCTGATGTCCAGTGAATGCCTAGGACACTCAGAAGACCAAAACAGAAATGGAATGGCAATGGAAAGGTTATTCAAAATAGTACAAATTTCAATATTTTAGACTTAGATTAATAAGCTAACGGAAAAGTAATTTTGCAATACCATTAAGTGAGTTATAGAATTGAATAAAGATAGAAGTTACTGTTAGAAATATACAGAATTCAAATTAAGAAAGAATGTTTTGGAAAATGATTGAATACTGGCAACATGAAGTGAACATAATGAGAAGAATGTCTGGTATCTCTGCTCTCCCGCTGTTTCTTGAAGCTCATTGGAGCTCATTACTACAGGCAGTATTTTACTACGAATTTGACTTGTCAGTTCCTCTCTTTGCCTGCGGCCAAAAGTTGTCAGGAGCTTCTCTATGAGTGTCAAGGGATCCCAGCAGCTGGACAGAGCAGCACAGAGCTCCTGCCATGATTCCATCACACATCTGTGAGGGGCTCAGTGCTACTGTTTCCCTTGGTTCCTCTGACAGCTTGTTGTGTGCAGTGTAAAAACCTTATCTCTGTTGCACAACCACACCCTAGAGCCCACTACCAACACCCTCGTGGCCATTTCTGTCCAGCAGGACCTTGACTGCCAGCACCCAGATGAAAGCAAAATGGAAGGTGTGTGCAGCTCCGCTTTTTAACAGGCTCTTCACCGCACGTTTTAGAACATGCATTTATCAATTTCTTATTCTTAAAAAATGGAAATGAACTGAACTCGAAATGGGTAAATTCTTAACTTTACCTGGAAAAAACAGCTGATGTGACATGTATTTGATACACAGTATTCAGGAAACCTCGCCTGCTCCTCTCTGTGAGGTAGGGATGAGAGAATTCAGGGAGGTTGATAGGTGGATTGTACTACAGCCTCTACTTGACAAGCACGCCATCATCTGAATTCACACACTTACATTTTGAACCTGCAAGAGGCTTACATAAAACAATTTAGTCCATTCATTTTTTAATTATATATTAACGTGCTGATATCAGTTATATCCAGCCTATATACAGTAGAT